>NC_048299.1:121074913-121172999 GCF_013100865.1 Trachemys scripta elegans | reverse complement strand
GGTGGCTATATTACAACAGAAAAACTTCAAAAACAGACTCCAACGAGAGACTGCAGAGCTAGAATTGATATGCAAACTAGACACAATCAACTCCGGTTTGAATAAAGACTGGGAATGGCTGAGCCATTACAAACGTTGACTCTATCTCCCCTTGTAAGTACTCTCACACTTCTTATCACACTGTCTGTACTCGGCTAGCTTGATTATCACTTCAAAAGTTTTTTTTCTCTTAATTAATTGGCCTCTCAGAGTTGGTAAGACAACTCCCACCTGTTTATGCTCTCTGTATGTGTGTATATATATCTCCTCATTATATGTTCCATTCTATATGCATCCGAAGAAGTGGGCTGTAGTCCACGAAAGCTTATGCTCTAATAAATTTGTTAGTCTCTAAGGTGCCACAAGTACTCCTGTTCTTCTTTTTATATTATGTAGTAAAGTACATGCATTAACAACTATGGCCATTTTTGTTGAAGCCAGTGTAACTGCTGATGCAATTCTCAGTCATATAAATGAGGATTACCTGACTAGTATTCTGTATAAATACAAGTTAACTTTTTTTCATGTTTCTGAATGACCTGTTCTCCATTAAAGTGCTCAGAAGTACTTTTAATTACTGCACACTGGATTGTCTCACAAAATGTAAATATTATGTTATGTATTTTAAACATTTTAAGTATTATTAAATATGCAAACTATTTCTAGGAAACATAGTACTCATTTTGCTATCTCTTGCATAAACCTTCTAATTATAGGAGCTTCCCAGTTAAAAAGAACACAAGTGAGCTGTAAATTTAATTTGATCTCACATCTGCTGCCATTTACAGCATGCCCTCCTGGGCCCAAGGTCTGACAAGGAATCGTATATTCTAACACTTTCTTTTTGAAGATTTTAATTTTAAAAAATAAAAAAATCATCCTACAAAATTTCACATGGAAAGGCAATTTTTGTAGCCAACTAAACCCCATGATGGGAATTTGTGCAAATGATCAAAATATTTGGAGATAATTCAGTTGAAATATTATTGTTTCTTGTTTCTCCTTCCCGCTCTTCTCTTTGTCTCAAGTCATATCATGTCAGCTGATGTGGGCACCAGACTCTGAGTGCTTTTCCAGCATCATAAGCAGTCAGATGTGCATCTTCCCCCTTACTAATTCACTAGTCCACTGAGGCATCCTATGACCAAGAAGCTCAGAGCATAAGGATTCTGACTTAATCCTCTCAAGATATTAGTTGACCACCTTTCAATTGTTACTGTAATATTATTTATTTTAAATTACACTGAGTGCTTAGAAGTCTCACCTGAGATCGTGAGACTAGGGTGCCACCCTGATGGGTGCTGTATATACATATAATCCCTGTCCCAAAAGACTTACAGTCTAAAAAAGTAAGACAAATGGTGGCAGAAAGTACCTTCATTTTACAAAAAGAACAGGAGTACTTGTGGCACCTTAGAGTTATTAAGTGACTTGCCCAAAACCACACAGGAAATCTGTGGTAGAGTGAGGCCCAGAATCTCTAGCTAGTGCCTTAAACACAAGTCTATCTTTCAATGCTAAATTTTATCCTAATGAAATGCATGATCTAGTGCATTCAAAATGTGCTGTTACTAAAGTAGAGTTCTGCAATCATTTTCTATTTGCAGTTGTTGCTGTCATGGGAGTGAGAAAGAACCTTGAAAATGTAAAGGATTATAGTGAATGGATGAAAGGTGTTGGACAGACACAAATGTCTAAGCACATATGACCTTTTCCTGAATCAGCATGATTCTAATCAGTAATGAATGACTCACTCCATATAAGGAGCGCGGAAATCACAAATCTTACAGAGCCTTTTGTACTTGGATTGTCTTTCAGCATTTGATGGCACAGTTAACTGCGTTTAGATGCATGTGTGTCTCTCGATGTTCTCTAAGCCCCTTATACCTTCACTCCTTATGCTTCTTCCAGTTTGCTCTCCCATTAGTTTCACTCTTTTTCATACTTTTCTTTCCGAGTTTAAACATTCAAAAAATTACCTATATATTTATATACCTAGACCATTTTTTTTTCAAACTTAGATGCATTGACTTGAATGTGCTCAGCAACAGAAAATTAATAGATTTTTAAGGTCAGAAGGATCACCTAGTCTGACCACCTATATATAACATGCCATAGAACTACATCCAGTTACCCTGTACTGAGCCAGATAACTTATCTTTGACTAAAGCATATCTTCTAGGGAGGCATCCAGTCTGGATCCTGGAGAATCCATCACTTTCCATGGTAGTTTGTTCCAATTTTTAATCACCATCACTGATAAAACATTATGCTTTTATTTCTAATTTGAATTTGTTTAGCTTTAATTTATGGTTACTGATTCATGTTATGCCTTTCTCTGCTAAGTTAAAGGGCCTGCTAGTACCTGGTATTTTCTCCTCATGAAGGTAGACAGACACTATAATCAAGCCACCTCACTCCTCTTTTTGATCAGCTAAACAGAATGAGCTCTTTATGTTTTTTTACTGTAAAACACTTTTTCATAACCTTAAATCATTTTTGTTGTTGTTCTGTACATTTTAGCCATTTTTTTCGGTAAAAATCAGACCATTTATTTCAGTGTCTATTGAGTTATGTAGATAACTTTAGGCATCCAAGTTTTAAAATACTGGTCTAAATGCTTATGCATAAAATGAGGTCATATAAACTGCTCCACTATTTTTGGGAGGTTCCGATCCTTAGAATTCCAAAGCTATCTGTACTTGTGATCATTTATATTCAGCTTCTAAGATCTAACAATAGTCTCTCCACACATTGTGACTCCACAGCTGGCATTAGGAGTGGCATTAGTGTAGTCAAGTAAACTGTGCACAGAATTTGGCACCAGGAACCTCTGAGTTCTGACCCCGGCACTGCTATTAATTCACTGTAGGCCCATTCCTGCACTATTGAAGACAATGGGAGTTTTGCCATTGACTGTGAAAGGAGCAGGATTGGCTCTGTGTATCTTGGGATAAATCTTGTAACATTCTATCCTGATCAATAGGATCAATAAAATACCTACTTTACAGGGATATCATGATGACTAATAAGCTGCTATGTGTAAGGCACTATCATTAGGTTAGAAAAGGAAAACATGACTGTTTCAATAGCTTTGGTTTGTAAGTCATGTGAGTCCTTGAACTGATACTAACTCA
Source organism: Trachemys scripta elegans (assembly GCF_013100865.1). Taxonomy (NCBI): domain Eukaryota; kingdom Metazoa; phylum Chordata; order Testudines; family Emydidae; genus Trachemys; species Trachemys scripta. The sequence continues at coordinate 121,169,823 of NC_048299.1, read as the reverse complement.
CAGGATCCATCCTCATATATCAGTTAGAATGGCCCAGTTTCATGATCCTCTCTAATAGGGTTTTAGAAAAGGGTAATACTAATTGCTATTAATATAAACATTCAACTGCATGTTCTATTATCTACAGCTATTCTGGAAATGGTGTTAAATTCTACCATTTCTAATGAACTTCTAAGAAATGTTTCATTCACCTTGTGTTTGGCAGGAACCAGAAGAGACTTAGAAATAGGACTGTCAATATACTGATATAAATTCAACTCCATGAGCTTACATGCTACTCTCATGAAATGGCCAGTACTTTGTGGTTCTCTTCAGGTCAGGAACAGTACAAAATAGCCAGTTTCATGATATCCCAATACAACAAATTGTGACTGAAATTAAGAAACTGAAAGAGTTAGTTGAAGATTTGAGATGCTCAGGAATATTGAGCCCCAGATAGGTCAGGAATAATAATATTATAATGGCCTCAAAATAAACAATATTATTCCTCCAGAAAAGGCCTGTTAGACAGTAAGAGGCCAGGGCACAGGCTTCTACCAAATTTGGTTTCCTTTTTTCAACTACTTGAAAGAAAACCATCTGTGGTAAGAACCAAACCACTTGAATTTACCAAGCAGTTAAACAATGAATTTCAATAATATGCAATGCATATATAATAATATGTAATGCAAACTATATAGCTTGTTGCATATTCTATAACAAACTCACATTTACTTATTGCATACTTCAGTTTTATTCTTTTATTGCTATGAAAGTTAGATTTGTTTTAGCTATAAAAACTTTAATAAATTAAAAACAATCAGAAGTTCCTCAGATAAGTCTGGTTCAATTCAAGGTGTGGGCTGGTTCTAATTTTGTCCAAATAGAATTACTCTTCCCTTACAATAAGTGTTGGTTGCATGCTTCATCAGATTAATAAAATTCAGAGACTTTCACACCTATATTTCCTGTTCCATAAATGAACTGATGATTTCGTTACAATCCCTAATGGCCACCATGGATGTAGAAGCACTTTACACCAATATTCCACATGAGGATGGACTACAAGCTGTCAGGAACAGTATCCCTGATGAGGCCACAGCACACCTGGTGGCTGAGCTTTGTGACTTTATCCTCACCCACAATCACTTCAGATTTGGGGACAACTTATACCTTCAAGTCAGTGGCACTGCTATGGGTACCCGCATGGCCCCACAGTATGCCAACATTTTTATGGCTGACTTAGAACAACGCTTCCTCAGCTCTCGTCCCCTAGTGCCCCTCCTCTACTTGCTCTACACTGATGACATCTTCATCATATGGACCCACGGAAAGGAGGCCCTTGAAGAATTCCACCTGGACTTCAACAATTTCCACCCCACCATCAACCTCAGCCTGGACCAGTCCACACAAGAGATCCACTTCCTGGACACTACAGTGCAAATAAGTGATGGTCAAATAAACACTACCCTATACCAGAAACCTACGGACCGCTATCCGTACCTACATGCCTCCAGCTTCCATCCAAGACACATCACACGATCCATTGTCTACAACCAAGCCCTAAGATACAATCGAATTTGCTCCAACCCCTCAGATAGAGACAAACACCTACAAGATCTTTATCAAGCATTCTTAAAACTACAATACCCCCCTGGAGAAGTGAGGAAATAGACTGACAGAGCAAGACGGGTACCCAGAAATCACCTACTACAGGACAGGCCCAACAAAGACAATAACAGAACACCACTGGCCATCACATACAGCCCCCAGCTAAAACCTCTCCAGCGCATTATACACGATCTACAACCTATCCTGGAAAATGATCCCTCACTCTCACAGACCTTGGGAGGCAAGCCAGTCCTCGCTTACAGACAACCCCCCAACCTGAAGCAAATACTCACCAGCAACTAAACACCACACCACAGAAACACCAACCCAGGAATCAATCCCTGTAGCAAACCTCGTTGCCTACTCTGTCCCCATACCTACTCTGGCAACACCATCAGAAGACCCAACCACATCAGCCACACCATCAAGGGCTCATTCAACTGCACATCTACTAATGTTATATATGCCATCATGTGCCAGCAACGCCCTTCTGTCATGTACATTGGCCAAACCGGACAGTCCCTCCGCAAAAGAATAAATGGACACAAATCGGACATCAGGAATGGTAATATACAAAAACCAGTAAGTGAACACTTCAATCTCCCTGGTCATTCTATTACAGATTTAAAAGTCACTATCATTGAACAAAAAAACTTCAGAAACAGACTTCAAATAGAAACAGCAGAACTAAAATTCATTTGCAAATTTAACACCATTAATCTGGGCTTGAATAGGGACTGGGAGTGGCTGGTTCATTACAGAAGCAGCTTTTCCTCTCCTGGAATTGACACCTCCTCATCTATTATTGGGAGCGGACTACATCCACCCTGATTGAATTGGCCCTGTCAACACTGGTTCTCCACTTGCGAAGTAACTCCCTTCTCTCCATGTGTCAGTATATAATGCCTGCATCTGTAACTTTCACCCTATGCATCTGAAGAAGTGAGGTTTTTACCCACGAAAGCTTATGCCCAAATAAATCTGTTAGTCTTTAAGGTGCCACCAGACTCCTTGTTGTTTTTTAATGGAAAGGTGTCCTCATTACAAAACAATCCAAGGCTCAGCGAGGAAGAGAAGGCTGAATGGTTGTGGAATCTGAATTATTGTCTTGCAGAGTTTCCCTCTCACAAGAAGTCCCTCTGGATCAGGATTCAGGCACTTTGATGATGTAGTGTAGGGAAATTCTGTGCTAACATCCTACACCTGGTCTCTTGATAGACAATGGACTTTAAACTCCAATGTGCTGGCAGTCACAAACACCAAATACACTGAAAAAGGTACAAAAAATTAACTATTAAAACAAACATATGCACTTTCTCTCAAGATAAAAATTAAGTTATTATATAGCTCCAGTGCAGGTAGGAAAAAAAAACAAGACTAAATCAACAGTAGTACAATTGAGTTGACCGTTTATCTATGGGAGAACATAGTGGTGCCTAGGTCTACCATTCATAAAGAATAGTCTCAAATATTTAAAATATGAAGATATTCATGTGCTTAGGAAATAAATGGCTAGAAATGAAATAGGCATCCTCACTTTGGAACAAGTGGCTCTTCTTGGGGAGAACATGTACTCTCTCAGAAACTGAATAAATGACATTCAACTACCCCCAACCTAATGTTTGCCATGATAGCATACATTTATTATCGGCCAAATTCATTAAACATAGAACACTAACTTCTAATTTGTATCTGGAGACTATGAACTGTTTTTGTACAGTCAAAAAAAAAATCTGCAAATCCACCAGAGTTTTCACAACTGCAAGTCAGTGGGGCTGAGTGAATTCACTGAGCTGTGAGTGAGTTTACTGAGATGAAAATTCCTAAATTCCTTTAATTGTAAATTGAAACTGAGGAATTTAAATGGCACCGTCACAAAAGAGAGACTGAAAAGTGACCGAGTTTGAACATTCACAATGCAGAAGTCACTGAACACAAGGAATAAAAAATGGAGGCCATATTTAAACAATGGGGACTCTAGCTTAGGAAGTGACTCCAAAAAAGATTTGGGGGTCCTGGTGAATAATCAACTGAACATAAGCTCCCAGTGGGACCAAAAGGACTATTGTGATCCTGGGATGCATCAACAGGGGAATCTCTAGAAAGGTTATTTTACCTCAATATTTGTCTGGCTATGCCAAAAGAATGACAGGAGACACTAGATATGGGTTTAATCAGGCCACAACTTTATTATTAGATGTCTGGGACTAACCCGGTGGATAAAATGTGCAGTGCAGGTGAAAACCCCCACAATTCACCTGGGGGGGGGGTGAGTGCTTTTTTTCAGCCCTCCCCCCACACCTTTCAGTTCATGTCCCTCCAGCAGATCCACTGCCAGGAACCTCCAATTCCAGACAATTCTGGCGGGGGAGAGGGGGGCTTCCATCAGCTCCCCCCCTTTTCATCCAGGTCCCTCCAGCAATTCCCTTGCCAGGACCTTGCCAACCACCCCCGCTCGTAGGAGGGGTTATGGTGGACTATAATGATGGGGGATTGGCTCCCTGCTGTACCAATCAGAGGAGTCCCCAACTGCCCCCAGCTTGCTCAGTTACCAAGCACCTCTCCTTAATTCCTTTTCCAAGCCATTTATCCATTCTTTTGTGCCTTAATTTATGGAGTACCTACACTGAACCTCTGCCACAAGGAGGCGCCAGTTATTAGCTTGGCTGCCTCCTTCCCAGACCCAGCTGGGTTCCCAGACATCTTGCAAGGCCTTTTTTTATATCAGTCAATGACTGAATGGGGCAGACCCCAGGCTCGCCACCCTCCCATGAGGTAACGAATGAACCCTGGCCAACTTGATCAGTCTTTGACCTTCGCAAGTGTAATATCACTGCATGCTTATGCCAGTTTATGTCACGAAATTCCAAAGCCCTTCCTGTAGAATCCCTGATGGACCCAGGCACTAGCTCACTGATCCCGAAAGCACCAAAAAATGCTGTTAAGAATGCTGCCCTGGATAGGGACACCTCCGGTGTGCTATGACATATGACACCGAGGCTGTGAAGGAGGTGCCTGAGTGTGGAAACCCTGATGGGATTACGGGAATGCTCCCTGGGTCCACCACTACGTGACCATCCTGCCAAAAACCTTCGAACTAAGAAACCCCCACAAGGATCTGGGTAGCCATTCAGCCTACTGACAAATGTAAGAGCTGAAAGGCGATTCAAGATTGTGGAGGACACCAGTTGATGGGTTGCCAATGACAGCACATACCGCAGCACCTGTTCCTCTGTAATGGGCCACATTGTCAAGTGGCCTTCCCGCTCCTGAAATTGTATGAATTCATTAAAACTTTTCTCATAGCTTTGCCACTGATCTCTGGACCACACTGACATGCTGGTCACGGTAGGGAACCTTGGCGTAGGACAGTTTTGTCTGGGTTCGTGGACGGCGATCCCTGCCCTGCGCGTCTACCGTTGCTCCTGAAATCACCTGAGTGGGATGTCCTGGATCTGTGTGACCTGTTCCGCTTTGTACAGCCTGTAGTGCTGTGGAAACAACCTCATATGCAATACATTTAATTAATCATATCAGCTCCATGCCGCTAGCTCAGTTGGGCAAGCGAGAGCTGCACCTGGAACCCCCACTTCCCCAAGCCCGATAGGCCGTCTGTGACAATCCAATGCACTCGGGGGCTCCAGGTGCAGCATTTGCGCACCCATTTCCCCAACCCTGATAGGCTGACTTTGATACTCCGGTGCACTACCCCAGGCTCCCCCAGCCACTTGCCCCTGCTGTATGGACTCTGCCCCTGGCTTGCCCTGTGGCCAACCAACTGCACTGGGTCTGCCCTGTGTGTGATGTGATAGTTTCGTTTCATTACCCCAGGAACCCAGAAAGCAAACTGGGGGGGGGTTGATGCAAATTCCCCCCATTCCATTGTGTTCTGGCTACAGCAGGGAAAAAGTGCAACATGATTCCCTAAACATCCATGAACACTGCAACTGCTATGGGAGGGGCCCACTCCCCCCCTCCTTCGCATACCTATACCCCCTGTAATCAACTCTACCTCCCTTGGTGAATCTGTTCTCCTGTTGCTACCCTGTTCCACTGGTGCCAGAGGAAAAAGAGAATTAAGCCTTCCCTTTTGCTCCTTCTCCCTCCGTGACTGAAACAGGGAATGGCTTGTAGTCCCCTATGCACTTCCTATCCTCCAGTCCAGCTCAACCACTGCTTTCCCAGACTGGAAAGTGTGTGGGGTTTTTTGTTGTTGTTGTTGTTGCTGGGTTTTTTTTTTTTTTTTTGCCTCTCTGTTTCCCCCTCTTTCTTTCCCTTCTGGCCCTGTGTGGGGATCCCCCTTTAACTGTCTGGACTGCCTTTTGGGGCTGAAATGAGCTGCCCAGAGCCCTCTCGTACCTGCCGGAGGAGAGTGGGAGGTTTCTCCCCTCCTCCCCGTATGGGCTATATGCGAAATTGTATTGGTTCCAGTGCCTTTGTCCTTCCTGTCGTGATCTTGGGGGGGTTCCCTGCCTTCCCCTACCTGATGCTGTCTAGCTCTATGTGGGAGTGAATTGAGCACTATTTTTTTTAAACAGGTCTCTGAGCTGAACACATGGGGTTTCTGCTCCCCCTTGCCACCATGACCGAACTCCACCCTGTTTACATGGTCTGAAATGGGGAAGGGGCTGCTCCCACCTTGCTGTTCCCGCTCACTGTATGGACTGATTCCATGTGGGGGGTTCTATGGAGCAGGGAACCTGTGCCCACTCCCCCCCTGCTACTGTGTCCAATTCCTGCCTGTTTTTATGTCCTGAAATGGTGAAGGAATGCTATCCCCGCCCACCGTTTGACTGCAATTGCACTTGGTCCTGCAGCAAACCATGCAAGTGATAAGGGGAGGGTCTGGGCCCAGGCTGACCTCTTTAAACCCCTCATTGCTAGGTGGTGAGTCATCTACCACACTGACTGCTTTTCCAGCAGTTTTACATCTCCCCTCCTCCCCCAAGCCAGAAAGCATTGCCCTCTTCTCCCGGCCAGCCAGACACCCCACTCCCCCCGCCCCCGGCACTTAACACGGTGATTGGCACTTATGTGACCACTGCTGGAATACTGTGCTGAGCTCTGGTGCCCACAATTCAAGAAGGATGTTGATAAATTGGAGAGGATTCAGAGAAGAGCTACAAGAATGATTAAAGGATTAGAAAACATGCCTTATAGTGACAGGCTCAAGGAGCTCAATCTACTTAGCTTCACAAAGAGAGAAGGTGAAGGATGACTTGTTTACAGTGTATATGTATCTACTTGGGAAATAAGAATTTAACAATAGGCTCTTCAATCTAGCCGAGAAAGGCATAATATGATCGGATGGCTGAAAGGTTAACCTAGACAAATTCAAAGTGGAAATAAGGCATAAATTTTAACAGTGAGGGTAATTAATCATTGGAATAATTTACTAACAGCCAGGGAAGATTCTCCATTGCTGGCAATTTTTAAATCAAAATTGGATGTTTTTCTAAGAGATCTGCTCTAGAAATTTGGGGGTGGGAGGGGAGAGTTCTATGACCTGTGTTACACAGGAGGTCAGACTAGATCAGGGGTAGGCAACCTATGGCACGTGTGCTAAAGGCAGCATGTGAGCTGATTTTCAGTGGCATTCACACTGCCCGGGTCCTGGCCACCAGTCCGGGGGCTCTGCATTTTAATTTAATGTTAAATGAAGCTTCTTAAACATATTAAAACCCTTATTTACTTTCCATACAACAATAGTTTAGTTATATATTATAGACTTATAGAAAGAGACCTTCTAAAAATGTTCAAATGTTTTACTGGCACGCAAAACCTTAAATCAGAGTGAATAAATGAAGACTCGGCACACTACTTCTGAAAGGTTCCTGACCCCTGGACTAGATGATCACAATAGTCCCTTCTGGCCTTGAAATATATGAAAACCATGAGGTCCAGATCTCCATGAAATGTTTCCACAGTAAAAAGCCAAATAGATTCATCTTTGTGAGGATCTATCATTTATTAATGATGGTGCCCAAAGAACAAATATTCAGTTACACATTGGGGGGGAAATACAGAAGAAAAACAGGGTCTTTCTCTGTATTAGTGTGGTTCCCAACCACTTTTTATTGGAACACTCCTTGAATATCCTATATCTCCTCACACCATATCCTGACACAGGAGCTGTTCTCACTCCTTTTTTCTGTTCATTTTCTCTATCACTTCTCCTTTTCTATATCTTTTCCCTTCTAGTCATCATTTTTTTATTCTGATTTTTTTCCTCTCACTTTTTTGCTTTTACATGTTCTTTGCTGACTCTTCTCCTCCTGTTGCTCTTTTTCTTTTCTGGTAGCTATTCCTTCACTCATCCCAGGTCTAGGTCAGTGATCTCCCTACACCCCCCCTCCTGAATTTTTCCAACCCCCCACCCCAGTTTTGTGAACTAGTTACATGCTAATTTTGTCACTGTTTGGAAATTTGAATTGAAATTGAAACATTAATACACACTTTAAAAGCATATACAGTGTATGATAAATTACATGTATCTGAAAAAGTATCATAGATTTGAAAAGTATGAGCATAGACTAGCTTCCTTATACAGCTCTTGTTTTTATGACAATGTCAGTGCATTCATTTTGGTGATGTTGGCCAACCTAATAATTTCACATGGTGATTTGCAAGCGAAGTCTAAATGAGCTCTCCCTGACAGCTAGTGATGAGCTGGGAGTGAATGGCTTCAGGACCAGATTGTATTGACACCTAATCTACCTAGGTATCCAGCAAACAGAGCTGTGTTGCCCAAGTGATAGATTTTGGTTGGGGTTGGGTTACAAATCACTTGAATGAGGGGGCGGGGAGGGATGAAATGTTGTTCTTCTTATTGTATGAATAAAGGGCAGTAGAACTGTACTTAGCCTGTGATGATTGAGAGCATCAGGAGAGAGGGTGGGGACCTGTCCCTCTCCACTGTTTAAAGACAGAGCTGATTAAGCTCCATAGATAGTCTTTTGTTCTGTTAAGTGACCACTGCAGCTGAAATCACTGATAATCAGGTCTAAGTGCTTAGTCGTGCTGTGGGGACAATGTTTCTGAGGAAGAGACAGCCCAGACTGCACTAGCAGCGAGGTTCCCCCCCTGAGAGCTCAGCTGAAATCACTGAGAGCTGGTGGAACCTCAAGAGACCAACTCGCAGAGATCACAGTAGCAGGTGGCAGCAGAAGGTGACTGAGCAGGGCCATTGGCAACAGAGTGGTGGAGTGAACGGTGGCACAACAAACAGCAGTGGCCAGAGTGAACAGTGAGCAGCTGGAGGAATGAGCAAGGCGCCTTCTTGTCGCCCACCTGGGAGGTGTACTCACGTGAAAGCACCTCTGAACTCTGAGTCTCCACTGACCAAGGACAACACTGGTGAGTGGGGTGCGGTGGAGGGAAAAGTGAAGGGCGCGTTAAATAAACATTTGTTTGTTGGACTATATTTTAGTGACTTTGCTCCAGAATGCTAGATTTGTGACTGGGAATGGAAACTTGTATAAATATATTTCCTAGTAGGTCAAGATTTTTAAAATGCATTATTTGCCAAGGTTGTTATCTCACATTGTTGCTATCTTGAGAGGTCATTATGTTGGGGATTTTCTGTACTAAACATTTTTATTATTATAATTAATTTTTACATAAGAATGGTCATACTGGGTCAGACCAATGGTCCATATAGCCCAGTATCCTCTCTTTCAACAGTGGTCAAGGCCAGGTGCTTCAGAGGGAATGAACAGAACAAGGGAATCAAGTGATCCATCCCCAATTGCCCATTCCCAGCTTCTGGCAAACGGGCTAGGGACACTCAGAGCATGGTGTTGCATCCCTCCCCATCCTGGCTAATAGTCACTGATGGACCTGTTCTCCAGGAATTTATCTAGTTCTTTTTTTAATCCTGTTATAGTTTCGGTCTTTACAGCATCCCCTGGCAAAGAGCTCCACGGGTTGACTTATGTTGTGTGAAGAAATACTTCCTTTTGTTTTTTTTAAACCTGCTGCCTATTAATGTCCTTGGGTGACTGCTAGTTCTTGTTTTATGTGAAGGATTAAATAACATTTCTTTATTCACTTTCTTCACACCAGTCAAGATTTTATAGACTTCTATCATATTCCCCCTTATTCGTCTCTTTTCTAAGCTGAAAATTCCCAGTCATTTTAATCTCTCCTTCTGTTTCATACCCCTAATCATTTTAGTTGCCCATCTCTGTACCTTTTCCAATTCCAATATATCTTTTTGGGGATGGGGTGACCAGATCTGCACACAGTATTCAAGGTGTGCCCGTACCATGGATTTACATAGAGGCAATATGATATTTTCTGTCTTATTACCTATCCCTTTCTTAATGATTCCCAACATTCTGTTTGCTCTTTTTGACTGCCGCTGCACATTGAGTGGATGTTTTCAGAGAACTATCCACAATGACTCCAAGATCTCTTTCTTGAGTGTTAACAGCTAATTCAGTCTCCATCATTTTGTATGTATTGTTTTCCAATGTGCATTACTTTGCATTTATCAACATTGAATTTTATCTGACATTTTGTTGCCCAGTCATACAGTTTTGTGAGATCCCTTTGTAACTCTTCGCAGTCTGCCTGGGACTTAACTATCTTGAATAGTTTTGTATCATCTGCAAATTTTGCCACCTCACTGTTTACCCATTTTTCCAGATCATGTATGAATATGTTGAACAGTAATGGTCCCAGTACTGACCCCTCAGGGATACCACTATTTATCTCTCTCCATTCTGAAAACTGATAATTTATTCCTACCCTTTGTTTCCCATCTTTTAACCAGTTACTGATCCATGAGAGGACTTTTCTCTTATCCCATGAGGGTTTACTTTTCAAAAGTCAATTTAAATTAAATACATTTTAAAAAAAATTATATTTTTTTAGAAATCTAGACCTGTTATGTGTTTTGGTGTAACTTGCATTATCCTTAGGTTAAATTTGCATTATCCTAACAAAACATTTACTTTATTCATATCTCTTTTATATGTTGCAGGTCAAAGTGAAAATGAAAAGACAAAAAACAATACAATAATTTTTCCACTCAAAGGCCTCAAAAACTAACCAAGGTGAAGAACACATCAAGAACCAAGAATATATCAACATGTCATCTGAAGGTTCAAGTGGTATATCTACATCCGACCAGCCCGAAGCACAAATACAGCTACCTTCTAAAGAAACAATGTCTCAAAAACCTAAAGGCAGTTCCCGATGTTTGTCGGTCAAAGTGTTCCCATTTATTGAAGTTACAAAAGATGGCTACTGGTGCACCTCTTGCAAAAAAGCTTACGAAGAAGGAAAGCTTCCCAATGCTATAACTGGTAAAAGTGGAGGAGCTTGGTTTGTCAAACCGATCAGCAAAGCCAATGCTGACAAACTACATGACAAGGCTGCAAAACACCAGGTCTCTGGAGTGTATCAACATGCAGAAAGCCTTATAAGCCCACTTTCAAAGCCAATTTTAGAAGTACTTAATGAGGCTGTTAAGAATGCTGGAGACACAACATAGTTCATGCAAACAAACATGGCTGTGGCATCCTACTTTCTATTTAAGCAAGAGATACCACACACTACAAACTGGAGGCCAATGCTAAGTGCATTGTCACTTGTTCATCCTGAAGTTGAACACTGGTTCTGAACAAGACCAGCAAATGCTCACTATCTTTCTGCAAGAAACTCAACTGACTGGCTAAACGCATGCGGTGCAACAGTGAAAGACTCAACAATTGAAAAAGTGAAGAACTCTCTCACCACATTAAAAAATTTGCATACATGGCTGATGAACGCACCGATGCAAATGGGCATCAAGTATTAAGTAATTGTGTATGTTATCCTGATGTCAGGGGTAGGCCAGTAGATGCATTTCTAGATGTTCAAGTTATAGAAGACACATCGGCTGCATCTGTGACAACCCACATCTTAGAGGAGTTAAATGCTTGTCAGTTGGACCCCAAACAGATGACTGCTTGTGCATTTGATGGAGCTGCAAACTTCTCTGGAAGACATGGTGGAGTACAAGCTTTTCTCAGAGAAAAGTGTAACCCTAATCTCTCCTATACACACTGCAGAGGCCATCTACTCCAACTAGCACTAGTACGAGCTGCAGAATCTTTAAAAGACATTTAAAAAGCTATAAATTTAATGTCTTCATTATATTATTTTTTCAGCAAGATTCCAAAAAGACTGAATATCTTGGAAAAATATAGAAGATACACTGGGACTGAAGTTAAAATTAGTCCAACCGCTGGCTTTCTCATGAGCGATCCTTGGCTGTTATCTTAAAATTATTCCAGCTGTTATTACTGGCTTTGGAAAGTATCTACCAAGAGGGGATGGATCTAAGTAGTGAGGCTGGTGGATTACTTTTGCTACTACGTTCAGAGAAGGCTATTGCCATTCTCTTTCTCGTAAGTCTACTGTTGAAACCACTTGGGTCATTAAACAATGCAATCCAGGCATCTGCTACAACAGTAGTAGATCTTTGTCCAGCAATAGAAGCTACATTTGGATCAATCAGAGATCTATCCATTGAAAAAGTACTGGAAGAAGCAAAGACTTCAGTCCAGAAGTTGACTAATGAAGGCTTTTATATTGAATCCTTAAGTGAAGAAGACAAGAAGTGTTTGTTAAGACAACTGAAAAAGTACACAGACTTGATTCTTTAAAATCGACAACAGCGACTTCTAGATTCTACTCAACCTCTACGTAAGTTTTACAGATGCCTGTCCTGTAAAACACCAACAGTTGAGTGGAGTGAGGCACTACCAGCAATGGGGCTGCCATGTGATTAGAACAGAATAGAGAATTTTAACACAGAGTGGAATATCACACGACGAATGAATGAAAATTTGACTTCAACTTCTTTTTTATCATCACTAGTGGCTCGACCCGATCTTTGTGTTCTGTTTCCTGGGATGAAAGAAGTAGGAATTCATCTCTTGCTACTCCCAGTCACAACAGCTACAGTTGAGCGTTCTTCTTCATCATTGAATAGAATTTTGTGTTCTGAAAGATGTCGCCTTCTGCCTGATCATGTGAATGAACTAATCAGCATATCAACTGAAAGAATGGAAGTACCGGACACACGAGAAGCCACCAAAGATGAACTCATTGCATTCAAAAAGAACAGGAGTACTTGTGGCACCTTAGAGACTAACAAATTTATTAGAGCATAAGCTTTCGTGGACTACAGCCCACTTCTTCAGATGCATATCAAGTGGGCTGTAGTCCACGAAAGCTTATGCTCTAATAAATTTGTTAGTCTCTAAGGTGCCACAAGTACTCCTGTTCTTTTTGCGGATACAGACTAACACGGCTGCTACTCTGAAACCTGTCATTGCATTCAAGAAGTTCATTAACAGATTTGTGCAAAAGTATAACAAGAAACCAAGAAGGATGTAGATGTAGTGCTTCATAGAAGGTTTGAGTAGCCAACTTTAATTTGTGTGATGATTTTAAAACATGAATTAAATCTAATAAAATGGTCATGAAACATTTTTCAGTTTTTACTATGGTAAAACATACAGCCCACCTTCACCCTCACGGTCTCACCCCTCATCGGCCCTGACACACACACCCCATAAATTCGAACACCCCCACAATTTCAATTCCTGGGGAAGCCACTGGTCTAGGTGCTTCTGGGGTGAGACCAGAGAAGAAAACTTTGGACTGGCACTGAGCTCTGAACGTGAGCTGCTCCTACAAACAATTACATTACTGGGCACTGTTGAAGCAGGGAGGAAAATGGGTGGCTTTAAAAGAGCTGCCTGCAACTTCACTTGCAGATGCAGCAGCAGGTTTGAAGTACATATGGGAAGTGAAATTCTGGGGCAGAGGACAGGAGCAACATGTATGGGGAAAGCTGTGGGACCTTACATTGTTTGGTGCTCCTCAGACTGGAATCCACTGAAGTACTTATTTTTCAGGTGCCAAACAGTTGTGTTTATGCCTATTGGTTGTAGATTAAGCAGAGAATGCAAGAGATTTTCAGGATGTTTCAATGAATGAACTACTTCCTCACATTACTGAGCCAAAGGTTCTCATAAAAAGCAACGAAGAGTCCTGTGGCATCTTATAGACTAACAGATGTATTGGAGCATAAGCTTTCATGGGTGAATACCCACTTAGTCAGACACATAGATTTTCTTTGGAAGGGGAAATCATATTAATACATTTAAAATTTTCAGATTCTGAATACCCAAAGATATCTGAATGTGTTAAACAAGATTTTTTTTTTTAATTTGACAACATACCCTAAATAAACCTGAACTACCACAGACGGGAGCGACAGGGAAAAAACAAATCCCTTCTCCACATACACTAGAGGGTCACATACTTTGCAGAGATTTACAAAGAGTAGTTTGGTGCCCAGCAACTATTGAAAGTCATTAGTAAGGCTACGATTTAGTCACTGGTATTTTTAGTAAAAGTCATGGACAGTTCACCGGCAATAAACAAAAATTCCACTATTTAGACTATAAATACCCTGACTAAATTTTGGGGGAGGGGAACGCTGCTGCGGGGAACACCCAGGGAGGCTCTGCTAGGGAAGGGTCCTGTGGGGCCGCTGCTGGGTGGGGGATGGGGCCAGCCATGGCACCAGCTGCTGGAGCCGCCAAGCAGGAGCTGCTCCAGGCGCCCCATGGACCACTGCTCCGGCAGTCCCCGGGGCCAACCACACCAGCCACTGCTCCAGTGGTCATGGGGGTCAACAGCCAGTGTGGCTGTCCCCAGGGCTGTCTGAGCAGCTGGCTGTGGAGCAGCCACCCAGGCCACTGCAGAAGTCATGGAGGTCATGGAAAGTCATGGAATCTGTGACTTCTGCGACCTCTGTGACAGACACGAGCCCTAGTCATTAGATTTACAATGGGGTGTTACAATTGCCATTTGTACCTTTGGAAACCTCCACCTCTATTTTTTCACTAAAAAGGACAGTTACCTGTTCCATAACTGGCGTTCTTCGAGATGTGTTGCTCCTGTCTATTCCACAGTAGGTGTGCGTGCTCGCCATGTGCACCGGTGCCAGAAGTTTTTCCCTTAGCAGTACCCGTAGGATGGGAGCATCACTGCAATCCCTGAAGTGGCGCCTCTATATCGTGCTATAATGGGAGCTGTGCACTCCCCCCACCCTCGGTTCCTTCTTGCCATACAACTCTGACAGAGGGGAAGGAGGGCGGGGTGTGGCATAAACAGGAGCAAAACATCTCGAAGAACACCAGTTACAGAACAGGTAACTGTCCTTTCTTCTTCTAGTGATTGCTCCTATGTATTCCACAGTCGGTGACTCCAAGCTATATCTGATGGAGGCAGGTAGGAGTTTAAAGGTTAGTGGGACGGAGTACCGTCCCACCTAACCCGGCATCATCCCGTGCTTGGGAGACGATCGCATAGTGCGAGGAAAAAGTGTGGACAGAGGCCCACGTGGCAGCCCTACATATGTCCTGGATAGGGACATGGGCTACATAGGCGGCTGATGAGGCTTGAGATCTCGTAGAATGTGCCTTCACAATAGGCGGCGGGGGAACCCCTGCCAAGTCTTAACACGTGCGTATGCAGGAGGTGATCCAGCGGGAAAGGCGCTGGGTGGAAACTGGGTGCCCCTTCAGACACTCAGCCGATGCAACGAACAGCTGCAAGGATTTCCTAAATGGTTCAGTCCAGATAGAAGGCCAGTGCTCTACGTACGTCTAGCGTGTGTAGGCAGCATTTCTCATCGGAGGAATGGGGCTTAGGACAGAGTACCGGTAGGAAAATGTCCTGTTCCATATGGAAGGCGGAGACCACCTTCAGGAGAAAAGCGGGGTGTTGGCGAAGCTGGACCTCATCCTTGTGAAAAACCGTATACAGGGGTTCCGAGGTCAAGGCCCTAAGCTCCAAGACCTGATGGGCTGAGGTGATAGCCACCAAAAATTCCACTTTCCAGGACGGGTGGGACCAGGAACACGTGGCCATGGGTTCAAAGGGAGGACCCATGAGGCAGGATAATACTAGGTTTGCACGATCTAGGCCCTTTAAAAAGCGGGAGGTCATTTGATGGGAAAACACTGAGTGACCTTGCACTGGAGGGTGGAAGGCCGAAATGGCCGCTAAACTGGGGGCAGCGTCTGTTCTGGGCGGTAGCGAAGAGGTTGATCTGGAGAGCTCCCCACTCTTTGAAGAGCTGTTGGGCGACTTCCCAGTGAAGTGACCACTCGTATTGGTGGGAAAACACCCTGCTGGGTGATCGGCTCACACATTGCGTGCGCCGGGTAGGTGGAAGACCTGTAGGGAGATATTGTGGGCTATACAAAACTCCCATAGGTCCAGGGCTTCCTGGCACAGGGCCGAGGAGCGTGTGCCCCCCTGCCTGTTGATGTAATACATCACGGCCATGTTTGCCGTGAGGACTCTGACTGCCTTCCCGCGAAGATGGAAACTGAATGCTATGCACACCAGGCATTCTGCCCTGAGCTCCTTGCCATTTATGTGCAGAGACAAATCCAAGTAGACCACCTGCCTTGGGTTTGAATGTCCCCTATATGGGCTCCCCAGCCCAGGTCTGAGGCATCCGACACCAGGTCTACTGAGGGAGGGGTTTCTCGGAAGGGGATCCCGTTTACCATATTGCTCGGGAGGGACCACCATTGCAGTGCGGCCACCACGTTGGGTGGTATCGTGACCACCTTGTCCAGGCTGTTCCTGGACTGGGAATACTGGGAGGCCAACCAGAGTTGGAGGGGCCTCATTCTGAGCCTGGCAAGTCACACCACGGACCTGCATGCTGCCATGTGACCCCGGATTTGAAGGCACATCCTTGCCATTGCCATGGGGAAGGTTGTGACCGAGGCTACAAGACTTTTGAGTGTCTCAAATCTGTCCCTGGGAAGAGGCTGTGGCCTCTACTGAGTCTAGCAGAGCCCCTATGAAGTGTATGCGCTGGACCGATACCAACGTGTATTTGGCCTCATTCACCACTAGGCCCAGACCCACACATGTGGACAGCAGGAATTGCATCTGGGCCTGCACCTGGGACCGAGAGCTGCCCTTGAGGAGCCAATCATCCAGATAAGGAAAAAATTGCAGCCTGTTCCTCCGGGGGTGGGCTGCCACCACTGCCATGCATTTGGTAAAAACCCTGGGTGCCATGGAAAGGCCAAAAGGGAGGACTGCAAACTGGTAATGGTCCCGCCCTACCAGGAAGCGGAGGAAGCACCTGTGACCTTCGAAAATATGGATGTGGATATACGCATCCTGGAGGTCCAGGGACGCGAACCAATCCCCCAGGCTTAGGGAGGGGATGATGGAGGTCAGGGATACCATGCGGAACTTGTAGCGGACCATAAAGCTGTTGAGATTCCAAAGGTCCAGGATGGGCCAGAGCCCACCTTTTGCCTTCGGGATCAAGAAATACCATGAGTATTGCCCTGGAATTCTACCGGTACCCTTTCCACCGTGCCCAGGTTGAGGAGGCAAGCCACCTCTTGGCTTAGAAGGAGTGCCTGTTCTGGGTCCCCAAGGTCCTCCCGGGGTGGAGGGTGGTGGAGGGGGATGAGGCAAACTGCAACATGTAGCCCCTGGAAATCGTGCTGAGGACCCGCTGGTCCGACGTTATATGGACCACTCCACTAGGAATGCAGATAAACAGTTGCAGAACACAAACTTTATTAACTGGGAGGCATCCGTGGCAACAGGCCCAGTGGCCCCACCCACAAAGAGTCAAAATCGCCTCTTCCCCTGCCTCTTGCTCTTCGAGGGGCCTGGTCACGGGGCCGAGTGGGACTGACACAGGGACTTGCATCTCTGCTCCCTTGGTCTCTTAGGCGGGGTTTCATATCTGCCCCTCGCGGGAGGAGTGCAGGTCTGTGGCCTAGGTTTGGCCTTTGCTAGTGGGACATATGGGCCCAGAGTTTGCAGGGTGGTACGGGAGTCTTTCATCCCATGCAGGCGGACATCAGTTTGGTCCGCAAACAACGCTTTCCTGTCAAAGGGAAGGTCCTGCATCAGAGACTGGGACTCTGCAGACAGACCAGACAGGAGAAGCCACGACACCCTGCACATGGATATGTCCGAGGCCATCAAAAGGGCTGCCGTGTTGACCACATCTGAGGCAGCCGCATCCGAGGCAGCCTGGAGGGCTGCCTTCGCTGCTTATGCTCCTTCCTCAACCAGAGCCATGAACTCCTTCTTGTCCCACTCTGGGAGAAGAGGCTCAAACTTTGGCAGAGACCCCCACAAGTTAAAGTCATAGCGGCTCAACAGGGCTGGGTGGTTGTCCACCCTGAGTTGAAAGCTCGGGGAAGAATAAACCTTCCTGCCAAAAGAGTCCAGTCTCCTGGCATCTTTGTCCTTCGGGGTGGGTGCAGTCTGACCGTGGCATTCCCGGTGGTTCACTGACTCCACCACCAAAGAGTTGGGTGCTGGGTGGGAGTACAAGTACTCATGTTCCTTAGCCGGCACAAAGTACTTTCTCTCTGCTTTCTTGGAGATGGGCACCAAGGAATCTGGGGTTTGCCATAGGGCGGTCGATATGTTGGCCACCCCTTGGTGGAGAGGTAGGGCCACACGGCCCAGTGCTGAGGAAGACAGAACATTGAAAAAGATGTCTGACGGCTCCTCCATCACCTCAGCCTGGAGCTGGAGATTTGAGGCCACCTGCTTGAGGAGCTCTTGATGAGCTTTAAAGTCCTCCTGTAGACTGGATGGAGGGGCCACTATGATCTCCTTCGGTGCTGGCGAGGGGGCCGGTCTGGCTCCCAGGGCGTCCGGGAGGTGCTGGAGGTTCAACCCCCGAGACTGAATCCGGGCCCGGTGCCGCCAGTTTGGTGCCCATCAACTTTTGACTCTGTCGAGGGGGGAGACTGAATGGGCCAGGGACGCTCCGGCTACCGAGCGGGTTCTTGCCTGGGCAGGCAATTGCAGCCACGGTGCCCATTGACACCATTGCCCCCGCCAAGGTGCCCCTTGCCACTGACTGGCTTGGGTGCCAAGCGATGCAGGCTGCTCTTGAGGAGCAGTGCAGCTCAGGGAAGGGCGGCTGGGTGCCGAGGCCGAGGTCGCCGTTGATCGCACGATGCCATAAGAGCGGCGGGAGCATCTTACGGTCATGTTGGTGCCAACCTCGCGATCCAGACCTCAACGACGATGAGGAGCAGTACTCAACCGAGGTGCTGCTCTCGTAGTCATCCCGGCAGTTGTAGCTATGATGCTTCAGTGCCAGTAACGCTTGAGGGGAGGACCTAAGGGGAGGATCCACGGGACCTGGAAGCCAAGTGATTCCTGGGGACAACTAATGAAATAACAGGAACAGGAGTGCGGTCAAAGGGTCAAACGAGGACCACCTCAAACCCCGGCTCAATAGGGTCAAAGAACCGGTCAAAGGGTCAAATTAAGGGAACCTGACTGGGACACCGAGCAGAGACCCGAGCAGAGAACCCTGGACAGCGCCCACTGCTCCTCGAAGGCGTCAAGGGAACCAGTGGATGCCACCCAGAGGAACTCTGCCTGGATGCGTGAACAGACAGAGGATCGGAAATAGGCCCCACAGTCACAGCTACAGGAGAGTGTTCCTATTGGGATCCAGGAAGTGGGTTGGCAGAGCCCACCCACTGCTAAAGGACCTCCCCCCAGCCTAAGGGGAAGATCCACAGGACCTGGAAGTCAAGTGATTCCAGGGGACAACTAATGAAATAACAGGGACAGGAGTGAGGTCGAAGGGTCAAACGAAGGGAACCTGACTGGGACACCAAGCAGAGAA
Organism: Trachemys scripta elegans; assembly: GCF_013100865.1. NCBI lineage: Eukaryota > Metazoa > Chordata > Testudines > Emydidae > Trachemys > Trachemys scripta. Next base: position 121,150,511 of record NC_048299.1, on the reverse strand, counting down.
CCCTGGACAGCACCCACTGCTCCTCGAAGGTGTCAGTGGAGCCAGTGGACGCCGCCCAGAGGAACTCTGCCGAGATGCGTGAATGGACAGAGGATTGGAAATAGGCCGCACAGTCACAGGAGACCCTGTTGGCCAAACTCCTTTTCCTCGTCTTCTAGATGGCCATTTTAGCCAGCGCAGGGAGGAGGTTGACCAGGAGGTCCCGCAACTTCGTGGGGCTATGGATAGGGAGTGCATAAATAAGGAGGTAAGGGGAAAAGTGAAACCAAAAACGTAACAAACTATTAGTAAGGAGTCAGAACAGGGGCTGCAACCTGGCGCACTCCAGGTAAACATGCACCAGGGTCTCCCTCCCGCAGAAGGGGCAGGTGTCCGGGACAGGGGTAAACCACGCCAAATACACGCCCGTGCTCACAGCCCCGTGAAGAAGCCACCAACTGACATCCCCTGCGGGCCTCGGGACCAGGGTAGAGTATAGGCTGGCCCACTGGGGTGCCTCACCCTCTAAAGGTGGCAGGAGGTCCCGCCACTTTGTGTCGGGGCGGGACACGAGGGTGAGGAAATGAAGGGTGTGGAGCACAAGCATCTATAGTTGTTTCCTTGGCACAGTCTGGAACTGAACCGGCTGCAAGTCGTGCATCCGGCACACGCTAAAGGGGCGGGGAGGGGGCGGGGGGGTCCACGGGTCAGGGGCCCAATGAAAAAGTCCGGAGGGCCTGGGATGGAGGGTGGGCGGGGTGTGCCCTCTCGCAGGACCCGGTCGAGGTAGGCCCAAGCAGCGGGCGACAAAGCAGCTTTCACCTCCTGAAGTACACACTGAGGAGTACGAGGCCTGGAGAGCTCCATGCGTTGAGCGAGCATCAGGGGATCCAGCCAGTCTCCCTGGTCGTAGTCCAGGAGGTCTCCGACTCTGGTGACTTCTGCCAGGACCAACCTCTGGCACACCGAGGGGGACTCCGCCACCTGCGCACGGAGCTGGGGGTTGTGTAGCAGGAGCTCTGTGAGGAGAGCTGCCCCCTCAGTGGCCTCCACGGACCTGGTCGCTGAGAACAGTTTCCAGGTCTGGAGGAAGTCATAGTAGAAGACCGACTGTCCGGAGAGGTCTCACGGAATATCCCTCAGAGAGAGATAAAGGAGCTGCCAGTCGTATTGGAGCCCTCAGAAGCGGCACAGGAAGGCATGCACCAGTACTCTCCACGCCGGACTACCTGCACCATAAAGGAGCCTCTGCAGGGCCAGGAGATGGAAGACATGGACCTGAGTGTGTAAGCACTTCAGACCCTGCCTTCCCTCCTCCAGGGGAAGGTGGAGGACCCCTGCAGAGACCTAGTGCAGTCCTGGCCAAAAGAACTCCAGAATCACTGTCCGGAGGTGGGCCAGGAAGCCCGGGGCTGGGACCAGGGTGTTGAGGCGGTACCAGAGCATGAATAGGACCAGTGGATTGAGCACCAGTGGCCTCCCTCAGAGGGAGAGACACCGGAGTAGTCCTATCCATTTCTGGAGTCGCTCCGTCACCCTGCCCGCTAAACCGTACCAGTTCTCTATCGAAGACGGATGTGTGGCAGAAAGGTAAACATCTAGATAGAGCAATGGACCTGCGCTCCACCGGATGGCCTGAAGCGCGGGTGAGAGGGAGCTCGCCTGCCACCCGTCCCCAACCACCAGGCCAGAGCTCTTGACCCAGTTGACCCAGGTGGAGAAGGCTGCTGAGTAGATGGCCTGGCAAGCCTCCACCCACACCAAGTTGCCCCGGTCCTGGACCACGAGGAGCACGTCGTCGGCGTACGCCGACATGACCAGCCACAGCTCCGGCTCTCACAGTAGCAACCCTGTCAACATGCTGTGGAGGAGACAGAGAAAGGGCTCAATGGCCAGAGCATACAGTTGGCCCAAGAGGGGGCACCCCTGAGGTACTCCTCGCCCGAAGCTGACCCATTCGGTCAGGGTCCAGTTGAGCCTGACCAGACACTCTGCAGAAGTGTACAGCACCTGGAGAAAACCCACAAACTGGGGTCCGAAGCCAAATGCTCGCAGAGTGCTCAGGAGATACCCGTAGTCCACCCTCTCGAACACCTTCTCCTGATCCAGGGACAGGAGGGCGAACGACAGACCATCCCTACACCCAAGCTCCAAGAGGTCCTGGACCAGATACAGGTTATCAAATACGGTGCAGCCCAGGATGGTGTAGGTCTGGTCTGGATGGACCATGGCTGTCAGCATGGACCCTAGCCGCAGGAAGATGGCCTTGGCTACGATTTTGTAATCCATGCTGAGGAGCGAGACGGGATGCCAATTCCGTAAGTCGCGGAGGTCCCCCTTCTTCGACAATAAGGCGAGCATGGCTCACCTGCATGAAAGAGGGAGGACCCCGCTCTGCAAGGACTTGGCCCAGACGGTGATTAGGTCTGGGCCGAGGATGTCCCAGAACATGCGGTAGAACTCCACGGTCAGCCTGTCCTTGCCCGGAGATTTATTGGTGGGCATGCGGCGAAGGGCTTCTGAGAACTCGGCCAGAGTGAGAGGCAGCTCTAGCCAGTCTCGGTTGCCCGTGCTGACCATTGGGAGTCCATCCCAGAGCACTCTGTAAGCGTTAGGATCGGTCGGATCCGGGGAGAAACGATTTGCTTAGAAGGCCCAGGCCCTCCTGCACTTCTCCGCCGGATCTGTGAGGGGGGTGCCGTCCTCCGCCAGGAGGCAGGTGACATGCTTCTTGGCCCCCCTCTTTTTCTCCAGGTCGTAGAAGAAGCGGGAGCCGTGATCCATCTCCCGAAGAAGGCGGATGCGGGATTGAACAAAGGCACCCCGGGCCCAATGGTCCTCAAGGGCCCGGAGCTCCTCCCACTTCTCCAGCTCTAAGACCTTCCATTCCAACTGCTCTATCACTGCATCCCTCCATCGGCTGGCGCCCCGGGTGTAGTCACGGCAGAAGAGCCGGGCGCACACCTTCCCCAGGACCCACCATCGCCGCGCCGAGGGAAAGGCATGCCTCTGCCCTCACCAGGCCAGCCAGAACTCCTGGAAGGACGCCACGAAGCCCACATCCTCCAACAAGCTGTTGTTGAAATCCAGTAGGCTGGCCCCGGCCTCTCCACACAGAGAGAAGCTGTCACGGTGGCTAGATGATGATCCAAAAATGGGGCCGACTGGATGCTGGAGAAGTGGGCCCATGAAATGTAGAAGCATGACAGATATATGCGGTCCAACCAGGAGTGGCGCAACCGATGGGCCTCCACCTGGACAAAGGTGAACGTTGAGACGTCGTCCGGGTGATGGTCATGCCAGACGTCCACCAGGGAGTGACAGTCGATGATCTCCCAGAGGACGTCCATGGCGGCTGGGCACTGCTCGGTCCCTGAGCGGTCCCGCTCCTCGAGGATGGTGTTAAAGTCCCCGCCCAGGACCAGGCACTTGTGAGGATCCAAGGAGCCAAGGAAGGCAGACGCCTGCTGATAGAAACGCAGCCGCTCTGGGCCCGATGTCGGGGCGTAAATGTTGACCACTAGCCCCTCCATACGGACCCAGAAGTGCAGCAGGCAGCCCAGCACAGCCTCGGCAAGCTCCAGCACCTCGGGCCGTAGGTCGGGGGAGAACAGGGTGGCAACCCCAGCCGAATTGGTGGTGAGGTGGCTAAAATAGAACCTGTCCCCACACTCCAGCCACCAGCTAGCTTTGGTGACCGGATCCGTATGGGTCTCCTGCAGGAAAACCACTGAGTACCCCCCGCAAAGGAAGGAGAGCACCTAGCTCCTGTGGTGACCCATCCTACAGCCCCAGGTGTTCAATGTTGCGAAGGTGCCATGAGGAGGGCTGGGGGGGGATCCTCGCTGGCAGGGTTGCTCACGGCCCCCGTTGGGCCATGCAACAAACCGTGACCTACCCCGTAGGTGAGTAAGGAGTCACGGAAGAGGCGGACCCACTGGTATGCTGCAGCGGCCTGCTTCCCAGTCCTTTTACCCTCCCCCCATGAGGGCCCTCGCGGCCCAGAGGATTTGATGGAAATCCCTAAATTGCTGGAGAGCAAGCTGCACCTTGTTACGGGAGCTACAGACGTCTTCAAGGAACTCCTGCAGCTCTTCTCGCAGCATATGGGGGGCCGGGGTCACTGGCCCCTGGCTATCCTCCGGAGGGGCCTCTGACACAGCCCCGTGGCCCACCGAGACAGGCAGGCAAGGGATGGACCCCCGACGTGGCACCTGATGGGCCGGCACCACGCAGCCCGCCTCAAGCCCCGGCTCAATAGGGGGAGGCAGAGGGAAGATAGCAGCTCCTGGTGGGTCGGGACAGGGAAATACAAAGGGGAGAGGGACTGAGGCAGGATCCTGAGCCCCAGTAGCTGGGCCGCTGGGAGGTGGAACCTCTCAGTTTGGCTCAGGGATCTGTGGGGTGGGAAGGGGAACCTCAATGATGCACGTAGGTCTCCACGTGGGGCAAGGCAGGCAGCAGGAGGCAACGGACGCCGTGCTTCCTGGTCAAGATGGGGAAGGGGACCCGGCCGCTATGGTTGGTAGTAGAGTCGGTGATCGGGAGAGATGACGTAGCGGCAGGCAGGGGGTCGCCGCCACCTGGGTATACACCCTGGGGGCCAGGGGAGGGGCACTCTCAGAGCTGGTGGAGGGAACAGCGGGGAGGGATGCAATGGCCGGTGGTGGGGCCACGGCAGTGGGGGCAGCCCCTGCCATGGAGGTCCCAGTCTTTTTAGCAGAGCCCTTACCCTTGTTCTTTCCCTGGCCTTTCCTACTGGCTGGGGGGGGCTCCCCCAGAATCAGAAGGGGCAAGGGACATAGCAGCAGCAGAGGTCTCCCCAGTACTCGCCGCTGCCCCAGCAGGGGCGGTAGCAGTTGGTTCGTCAGGGATGTTAAGGTAGAGGCTAGGGACGTGGGGGCAGCTGGAGGCGGGGCCAGCTTGAGGGGTCTCACCCACTGTGTCCCCCGTCATAATGAGAACAAGGAGGGGGACAAACAGCGAAGGCGGGTAGGGAAGGGAGGCAACCACTCCTCCCTGCTAGGCTGCAGGCACAGGAGGAGGGCACCCAAAGGGGAGGGCTAAATGGGGGGGGCTATCGAGGACTTGGGGGGTGTCAGTCACCAACTTGAGATGGGAATCCAGCTCCTCTAGCTGTACTAGGGAACTGGGGGATATAACAACATGGGGGGTGCAGTGATAAAGGGGGTCAAACTCAAACAGGGGAGAAGCACAAGCACATGGGAAGGGGCATGGGTACATGAGGGGAGGGGCTAATCAGGGCTGGGGGAACCATGGGGGAAGGGGAACAAACAGGTTGGAGACAGGACAGGGAGACCCAGGGGCTGGTTTCGGGGCAAGGGCAGGGCAAACAAAGCTGTAGAGGGAAATGGGTGGGGCAGACAAACAAACTGAAGCTGGGGAGGGGCAAAGGCTGCAGGGGAAAATGGGGTAAGCAGCAAGGGGTAAAGCTGGGGGGCCTGTTGCAAAGGGGATGGGGGTCAGTCCAAGGGGTGGGTATGTATGCCCACGAGCGCTTGCACTTAAAGTCAATGTTTAGGCTGGCTGCTGCTGCAGGCCCAAATGGTGGAAAAGGGCATGACAAGCCAGGCGAGCAGCTCAGTCCCAGAGGCAGGAGCTCGAGGCAGATGGTAAGCAGCCAGCAGTGCTGGGGGAGGGGGTAAAGGGGGACACAGATGGACCAGGGGGCAGGCTCTATGCCACACCCCCGGTGTCCCCACAAACACAGTCCAGACCCCCACCACAAGAGCACAGTTTGAAAATTCCTCAGTCCTTAAATGCCCCCTCCACCAGAGGGCAGCAGGAGAGTGTTGGAGGGGACAGATCTATTAGTCCCAAGTGAAGGAGATCCCTTTTCCCTGGGTGAGGGAACAGGGGCAGTTCCAGAAAAAGCAGGAACCAATTAAGGCAGGCTAATTAGGACACCTGGAGCCAATTAAGAAGAAACTGTTAGAATCAATTAGGACAGGCTGGCTAATCAGGGCACCCGAGTTTAAAAGGACCTCACTTCAGTTTGTGGTGTGCATGTGAGGAGTTGGGAGTAAGAGGCACTAGGACCTGAAAGTGAGAAGGCATATTGCTGGAGGACTGACAAGCATTATCTAACACCAGGAGAAAGGTCCTGTGGCGAGGATAAAGAAGGTGTTGGGAGGAGACCATCGGGAAGTAGCCCAGGGAGTTGTAGCTGTTGCGCAGCTGTTCCAGGAGGCACTTTAGACAGCTACAGTCCACAAGGCTGGAACCCGGAGTAGAGGGCAGGCCCGGGTTCTCCCCCAAACCTTCCAACTCCTGATCAGATACAGGAGAAGTTGACCTGGACTGTGGGTTCCACCAGAGGTGAAGGTCTCTGGGCTATTCCCCGACCCACATGGTGGATCAGCAGAGACTGCGGGGATTGTTTGCCTTCCTTTTAACCTCACTGGCTAGCGTGGGGATCTGAGTAAAACAGCAGATTTGAGCTACAAAGTGGCCAAACTGAGGGCTGCTGTGAATCTCTGACGCAAGCAAATCCGCCAATAAGCACAGGATCTACCAAGGTAGAGGAGGAACTTTGTCACACCATTAACTAGAGGCAGACCACTAGACTAGACCGACAAGTAGTACAATTCAGTATGGCAATTTCTAAATAGATTGCTGAAAGACAAACAAATGGTAAATTAGGCTTTCTATTTAGGGAAGTACTGCTAAGTGAACCTAAAATTCACCCAATGCAGACCAGTTCCTACAGTCCACATACAGGCAAAAGTTTGCAGTCAGTGGAAGCTTTGCTATATTATGACTGTGATGTTGCAGTCTATATGGTTTTATAAAAATATCCTAATGAGTGAATATAATGTAACTGGAATATGCTTACAGGACACCAGATGGTGTTCAGAGTCCTATGGGCAAGTCACATGTGTAATGTTGTGCAGTCTATATGGTTTTATAAAAACATGATAATAAGAGAATATAATGTAACTGGAATAGTTTTATAAAAACATAAGTGAATATAATGTAACTGGAATATGCTTCATGCAAAAGGTCTCTTGTTAGGTATCATTACAAAGTTTATAATCTACTGAGTGTGATCATCCTATTTGTATAAATGTACCTCTCTTGTATCTGAAACTAGAAATATGAAATATAACTCTGAGGGCCTATTGTAATTATGCAAAGTGTGGGCCATTAATGGTGGTTTGGAATCTTGATGACTCTCATTAATCAGGACAATTGACTGTAGATGGCTGTTTTACCTGTAAGTCTTCCTGTATACGTGTGTGCTGGCAAGTGGGCAATGAAGTCTTGCAGTGACATGTGATCATGTCACCTGAACTGGAATCCATCTTTAACCTGGTGTCTTTCCATTGAGAAGGAGGGGTGGGAACCCAAAGAGGGACAAAGGATTCCTGCCTTATGCGAGATATATAAGGGGTGGAACAGAACAAAGAGGGCAGGATCCATCATGAAGAATCCCCTAGCTACCACCTGAGCTGAAACAAGAGCTGTACCAGGGGAAAGAATTGTGCCTAGGCCTGGAAGGTGTCCAGTCTGAGGAAAACACTTACTGAAGCATCTCCGAGGGTGAGATTATCTGTAGTTAGTTTGATTAGACATAGATTTGTGCATTTGTTTTTATTTTGCTTGGTGACTTACTTTGTTCTGTCTGTTACTACTTGGAACCACTTAAATCCTACTTTCTGTATTTAATAAAATCACTTTTACTTATTAATTAACTCAGTATGTATTAATATCTGGGAGAGCAAACAGCTATGCATATCTCTCTATCAGTGTTGTAGAGGGCGAACAATTTATGAGTTTACCCTGCATAAGCTTTATACAGGGTAAAATGAATTTATTTGGGTTTAGACCCCATTGGGAGTTGGGCATCTGAGTGTTAAAGACAGGAACATTTCTGTTAGCTGCTTTCAGGTAAACCTGCAGCTTTGGGGCAAGTAATTCAGACCCTGGGTATTTGTTGGAGCAAAAGGGCGTGTCTGGCTCAGCAAGACAGGCTGCTGGGGCCCCAAGCTGGCAGGGAAAGCAGGGGTAGAAGTAGTCTTGACACATCGGGTGGCAGCTCCCGAGGAGGGCTCTGTGATCCAACCCATCACGATGACTGCAGGATCAGACCCATAATTTGAACAGATATTCATCACTAATTGTGTTTTGTTTAGATGGAGAAAGTGCTAGAAATACATGCAGTGAAGGTGATTCTATTGCTTAGCAACATGACCACTAGGCCCAAACCTAAGGGGTGATGTGATTACATTCCTAGGAGCTAAACAGTTGACAGCTGGTGGGGAGAAAGTTCAGTTAATGGGGATTTAGTGAGAGACAAAGAAGCTGAAGGTCAATAATAGAATAGACAACAGAGAAGGTGAGGTGAAAGACCGTAAAATTAAAAAAATGACCTCAAGAGAGGCTGCTCTCCAGAAGCAATCTTAGTGACAGAAGACATGTCAAGCAAAGAATGAGTTATAGAAGTGTCAAACAGGAAACAGAAGAGAATAAGAAACTCAAAGGAAATTCCTCAGGCACATGTACTATTGGTAATTTCAGCAAAGGAATAATAGGAAAGTCATTTTTGATTGTCTAATTTTCATAGACAAATGATATTTCTGTATCTACTTTTGTATATTAAAGGTCTTGTTGATATCTGAAACCTTCTTAAAATCAAAGTTTCAATCACTCATTTCAGTTCCTATAGGAATTTGGATACAGAATTAGATAAGAATTTGGATAATACAGAGACTTAGATATTCAGGGACTGGAAAATCAGGGTTTAGCTGATGGCCCAACCCCTCTTGATGCTCCTCAGCTCCATTTTTTCCTCCACACTGACCCCCAATACAGAGCTGTGCAATATGCACACTCTTGCCCTAAGAGCACAGATAATCCTAGTAATGTAGTCTGATGGTCAACAAACTTGGCTCTCAATGCATCGAAGTGAATTCCCCGGAAATGCTTTGCCACCAGCTTCCTTCCTTTCCATCAAGGGGCTCATAATGTAAGTGTGGCAGTATCACTTGGGAAGAGAGTTGGTCTTTTAGATATACATGTTCCAGACTGTTGTAAAGCTTTATATGGCAATAACTAAAACTTTTAATTCGACTTGGAAACCAATAGTTAGCCAATGGAGATGTGTGTCACAGCAGTCTAACCTCAAGGTTGCAGAGGCATGGATAGTGGAAATGAGATCCATATCCAAAAGAAAGGGGCACAATCTCCTAGACACTAGAAAAGCACTCTTGGCCATTTCTTGTACTTGATCAGCTAAATACAGCTATGGCTCTAATAAATCTCCCAAATTTCGAAATCAAGTAACAAATGGTGGATGTACCCCTCAGTCATAAGGATCAGTATAGTCTCTGTCATATCTTCTAATTGCTCTCCATAACCTACCATCACAGTCTTAGCTGAACTGTGTAGTGTGGCTGAATTAGTTGCCGTAGGAGCCCAAACTTTGCATTTTCTGACACTTGTGCATACATGAAACTGTAAACAGTACAACATTACCTTTACCTATATGTACTTCACAATGGGAAGGGACTTTCTGCTTTTAACTGAAATCTTGTTCCATTCTATCATATATTTAGGCAATGTTCAATAATGAATTCTATGCCTCCATAATTTCATATTAATGAAGGCTATTCATTCGCATACAACCATCTCCAAGGTTCAGAAATTCAAAAATGTAAGTAAAGTGAGGAACAGTATTGTATTTTCTTACAGGTCAGAATCTACATTATCATATGAAAAGGAAAAAATGAAGAAACAGCTTTTAAAGGCATTAGCTTTCATGATACATTACTGTATGCAGTGGCACTGCCATATGATTGCACAAATGAATCCTTTATAGCTGGCCTGAGTATGGAGTTGAGGGAAGTATGAAAATATACTTCTCTTGCCTATACTTGACAAAATTGTAACTTGACTTACTTCACAATGATACTTCTGATCATACAGTGGCATAACTAAGATCAGATTTGGGTCTTTTATATGCTATTCTCTATCCCAGATCTACTTCATCACATAAGTGTCCTCACTTTTTTCTTCCTACTTTAGCATTGCTTGTGCTGATCTCATCCCTAGTGGAAATTGCAGTAGGCTTTGCCAGAATCTCTAACTGGTCTCTACTGGTTTTCTCAGATCTCTATTGCTTTCTTCTGGAGAATCTGTAACCACTAGACCATTTGCTCTATTTGAAAACTTAGCTATTCAGCTGGAACCAGATGAAACTTTTAACAGGAATTTCTACTAAAGATATTAGACTGTAAAAGTAAAGTAAAAACTGTATTGTGCAGTCATACAGTATAGCAGATATCTATGTAAACATTAACACAAGCATTGGTGTGATTGTGTATTTCACTAATGCTTCTCATATGAGCAAAGGTTGAGTACTATTAACAAATCAGAACATGTGTTCTGATAAAACAATGTATGCTTTCTTAAAGGATAGTTTCCCTAGTAGGTATTCGTTTTGTATTAAAAGAGAAAATGTCACTTAGGGACTCAAGTACAGTACAATAGCCTGCTGCTCACAACTCTTCTTATTCTGTATCAAGACTGCTTAATTATAACTTATCATAGTACCAGAATAGGTCAAGATAAGAGGTTTACAACAAAAACAATGTCTCTTTAGTTCGATATTAGTTCAGCTATAGGTTAGCATTAGCTAAAGCTTAATTCAAAACCAATATATGATATCAACTGAATGCAATGTGAACTGTTCATTTTGCTATTACTTCCCTTCATTCTCTCTCTTACAGCCAGCCTATGGTATTAAATACAGACTACTATGACGTTTGCAAAGGCTTTCAATGTTGTGGGTAGTTAATATAAAGCAGTCTTGAACAGAGATTGTTTTATAGTGAGTACATTTTTAAGTGAATGTTTTTAAAAAATTCATTATGTTATAGTTAACTGTAGAAATTAGGTGAACTGAATAAACGGGGTCATAAAGACTTCTGCTGACAGTAGATGTAGGGACATTGAACAAATAGGAACATGTGGTCTCCTGACAATTACTGCCATAGAATGTTGTTGTTGTTTTTGTTTGTTTGTTTCATGGCTGCAAGACAGGGATAGATGAATTTAGTAGTTGGCAAGTAAAGGTGGCAGCATTTACCCACCACAAAATTACATTCCTCAGTGGAACTCAGAATTGACTGTAGACAGTTTTGCCTATTGTATCTTTCAAAGTCATTTCAATTTATTGGAACATTTTGTGTGTATTTACATAGGGGAGAAAGCCAGAAGGACACAGTGACTCCTCTGAAAATGATAATTTTTCAAAAATTTTGATCCATGGCTATTTCTGCCTCTTATAAATAAATAAAGGAGTAGTTTTAACATGGAATTATTAATGTGCACAGTGTGACACCCTGGCACCCCAGTGTTCACCACTGCCATGTCATTCGGATAGGTTTTGTACCAAGTATGCCTTGTCTTAATCTGCTAGACGGTCATATCTCATTGGATTGCATGTGCATTATTGTACGTGAAGTTATGAAGTTTGGCTATGTATGTGTTACTGAAACATGTCATGAGGTTGAAAACACCCACAAGCAGCCTTTCAGGTACAACAGTAAAAAGGCCAAACAATTTTAATGGCTTATTGAGGAAATGCACACAAGCACAAAGATTAACCCAGGAATAGCATTACACAATGGGAACTGTTTGACCCAGGTCACAGCAGAAGAGCTTTCCAGAAAGTGGGAAGAAGATGTAATAGGAGGACAATGACATCATGTGGGTACCTTACTCTCCCTATAACAACACACCTGGAAACACCTGAGGAATAAAAGCTGAACTGGGGGAAGTGATGGTCCCAGGCTAAAAGGGATTGCTGGCCTGTGTATGAAAACCTGGGAAAGATAAGCTGCAAAGCCAAGGCAGCTTGTGCCGTAAGAATCTGCCAGCCTGTTTATCACTGAGGATGAGAATTTGCTAATTCATATCCTATCTATCTAGTACGTTAAGCTAAGTTTGCAGTTTTGTTTATTTACTAGGTAATCTCCTTACTATATGTTCACTTCTATGCATCTGAAGAAGTGGGCTGTAGCCCACGAAAGCTTATACTCAAATAAATTTGTTAGTCTTTAAGGTGCCACAAGTACTCCTGTTCTTTTTGCTTTGATTTGTTTGCTATCACTTATAATCAAATGGAGTTGCATGCTACACAGAGTTTCTAGTTACCCCAGATAGAGGCCCTGGTATGTAGAAGGGGGTGATTTCTATGAGCACCAGTGATGGGTTGGATGTCAGAGGGAAACCCTTCAAGGAGCACAGGGACTGGCGCGCACTTATTGTTAACCTGGAAAGCATAGTGAGGACTGGCATTGCCCAAAGGAGATTGCTTGGGTGGCTAGCAGACTGGAGGTATAAAGGAGCTGGCACCAAGTTAAGCACAAGCAATCCTTCCTTTTAGCTGAGGGCATAGGGAGTAACAATGTGACTCAGAACAATCCTGGGAACTCTGAGAGAGCATCACACTAACCATCAGTTTGCGTTTCGTATCTGCTACCTTGGCACTCAGGCAAGATAACCTAGTCTACTTTAATATTTACCTCAAATAGGAAAACAAAAACAAACTTCCCATATTTTTGTCTAAACATACTGCAGCTATATAGAACTAAAATGAGTCATAGATAATATTAACATGAAATAATATAGAGTGATATGGTATGCATATTTTTAAATTATTTAGATAATGTGAGAACAGAGGATGGTATAAGTTTTAGTTGCATGAGGTAGGGATGGCTGCATTACTCAAATACATAAGTGAGTCACAATTATTGCTACATGCCTACAACACATGTACAGCATTGTCTAGGAACCACAAGGCTTGTGATTGTACACAATGCTCCTCTGATTCTTGAAATTCTATCAAATTCCTCCTCTCTCCATGCAATATCACTCATGAAATACAATCCCAACTGTGTATGCAATAGGCAATTTTAGGCCAGAACGATTAACATGAGAGCTGAATCTTGCAAGTTTGATGAAATATTTCATAAACATTTATTTTGATTGGCAAAAATTGAACAATTTTTTACAACTTTTTTAACCTATTTTGATCTGCTCTTGTTTAAACATTTAGCCACTATTTTTGTATTCCTCTGCTTATAAAGTCAAACTGACCGGTTTGTTATAGATGTCAGTTGAGCTATTCATCCTGATAAGCTGATCTCAGTATCATAAGTCCAAGTCTTCATAGATTCTAAGGCCAGAAGGGACCATCTAGTCCTAAGTAAGAGAGAGAATATTATAACTAGTGCATTTTAGAATCTTCTGAAAATAATCTAGGATAGTGTTTCTATAAAAAACGGATAAGCTATTAAACTTTAAATTTGTCACTGATCTGGGATTGTCAGACACAACGGGTAGTGATCAATGGCTCAATGTCTAGTTGGCAGCTGGTATCAAGCGGAATGACCCAGGGGTCGGTCCTGGGGGCAGTTTTGTTCAACATCTTTATTAATGATTTGGATGATGGGATGAATTGCACCCTCAGCAAGTTTGTAGATGACACTAAGCTGAGGAGAGAAGTAGATATGCTGGAGGGTAGGGATAGGGTCCAGAGTGACCTAGACAAATTTGAGGATTGGGCCAAAAGAAATCTGATGAGGTTCAACAAGGACAAGTGCAGAGTCCTGCACTTAGGAAGGAAGAATCCCATGCACCGCTACAGGCTGGGGTCTGACTGGCTAAGCAGCAGTTCTGCAGAAAAAGACCTGGGGAGTACAGTGGATGAGAAGCTGGATATGAGTCAGTAGTGTGCCCTTGTTGCCAAGAAGGCCAACGGCATATTGAGCTGTATTAGTAGGAGCATTGCTAGCAGATCGAGGGAAGTGATTATTCCCCTCTATTCAGCATTGTTGAGGCCAACCTGGAGTATTGTGTCCAGTTTTGGTTCCCCCACTACAGAAGGGATGTGGACAAATTGGAGAGAGTCCAGCGGAGGGCAACAAAAATGATTGGGGGGGGAGGGCTGGGACACATGATTTATGAGGAGACGCTGAGGGAAATGGGCTTATTCAGTCTTCAGAAAAGAGTGAGGGGGGATTTGATAACAGCCTTCAACTACCTGAAGGGGGGTTCCAAAGAGGATGGAGCTAGGCTGTTCTCAGTGGTGGCAGAGGACAAAGCAAGAAGCAATGGTTGGATACTGGGAAACACTATTTCACTAGGAGGGTGGTGAAGCACTGGAATGGGTTACCTAGGGAGGTGGTGGAAACGTCATCCTTACAGATTTTTAAGACCTGGCTTGACACAGCCCTGACTGGGATAATTTAGTTGGTGTTGGTCCTCCTTCGAGCAGGGGATTGGACTAGATGACCTCCTGAGGTCTCTTCCAATCCTAATATTCTATGACTGCATACTGCCTATCCTGCAAGCTTAAGAACATAGATAGACCCTGCATGTACCCTGAGAGCCAACAAACTCAGCAAGCTCTATCAGTAGTTGAGGCAGTTTAAATATTGTTCACTGAGAACCCCGTTCCAGACCAGCTCTCTTTAAAGACCCAATCCTGCTCTCAGTGAAAGCAGTGTCTAAAGTGTCCAGTGAATTGAATAGGAGCAGGATCTTGGTAAATCTGGGAACGCTTTTAGCTCAAATATAGAGAGAGAAGATGAGAGACTCTCCAAAGAGCTAAGGACACAAATGATAAGGGTTCCATAGATCAAAATACTCATCTTGAATTGCACAAGAGTAATATTGGGGGCCAAATCCAAAGTCCATTACAGTTAATGGGAGTATTTCCATTGACTTTGGATCAGATCCTAGAAAAGCAGTAATTACAATGCACTAAGAAAACAAATGAAGTGTTATACAAAAAATGAAAAGGTAAACGTTAAGCAGACCCATAGTGCACTGTAAAGCACAACTGAGAAGCAAGGAACTGCACTAATGGGAGCCACAGACTTGAACAGATTTATTTCTGTCATCTGTGTTATTATGTTACAGTAGTTTAAAAGTAAGCACTGATCAAAACTTGTGATAAAGTAATGGCTATAAATGGTTAAAGTATTCCATGAAAATTATTTTCCCTTTTTTTAATTTAAAAATAAAATGTTTTCATTAAAATTTGCAGCCTAAACATTTTTCTGCACACCTGGAAAGTAGTGAACAAAGGAACAAAAAGGTCAGGATACTGCAAAAGAAGCAAAATGCCACCATATTTTGGAAACTGCATTAGCAAAGCTAAACTTAGCATTAGGTACACTTTTTTATGTGCTGGCTGAATAATATTTTCATCAATCATTTCAGGTTGTTTTTTCACTTAGTGACTTCCTCCTAGTTGGAGCACCTGCTTCCTTGAAATCTTGAATTTACTAGCTGCCTAGTAAAGCTGTGGAGATTACATTTTCACTCACCCTGTGTGAGATCGAGATGAGGAACTTTCATCTATCCTTGAAATGAGCATTCGCTGTTGTATTTTGTTAGTCATTGGAGCAGGGACTGGAGCCTGGGTCTACCAAGAGAGTGGGATTAGGCTATCGTCTGGGCAAGTGCTCTAACCACTGGGCTATAAAGTGGGAGTGGCATTTCTGCTTTTGGGGCGGGGGGGGGTGAGAGAGGGCTGACCTGATTTGGACACTTGAGGATTCATAAATAGGTGCCTAATTCCAGGCTGGAGGGAGGTGCCTAAGGCCCTTTGAAAGGTGGGGCTTAGATCCCATTCCTCTCCTTGGCATTCCCTACTGCCTAGTTTACTCTCTACTTGTGCGATGGCTTCTGTGAATCCCTCTTCAGTGCCTAAGCCAAATTCACAAAGCTACTTAGGCACCCAACTACATTTGTAAATCTGGGCCCACATCTCCCCATGCATTATATAGGGGGCTTAGGCACCTAACTCAGGGGACTTTGAATTCCACTTAGCAGTAGGTTGCCTAAAAGTTAGGTGCTGCTATGCTCCGCCTAAGTCCCTCTTCTGAATCCCACCTATAGATTCTTCAGAATTACATTTGTGGACATCTTAGTCCTTCAGCCTCTAAGGGTAAGGTTCATCTGTGTCAGAAACAGAAATTTATCAGTAGCTGGTCCAGGACTGTGGAATGAACTTCCACAGGAACTAAGGACCATTGCAAACCTCTCCACCTTTCACTCCAAGTCTAAGGCACATTTCTTTGACCTTGCTTTATTTAAAAAAAATACATAGCAACATGTATATTAAAACCAAAAATTCCCTATCAAAACAAGACACTCCATTGTACACACACCGCTCTCTGGGGAGAAGAAAAGAGAAGAAATACTTGCCATTGTTTAATCATAGAACTATAGGGCTGAAAGGGCCCTTGTTTGGTCAGCTAAATCAATTCTCTCCCCCCCCAGGCACACAATGAGGTAGGACCAAGTATACAACAAGAAGAACACAAGACAAAATAGGGAAAGAACAGGTTAAAGAATTTTTAGATAAGTTAGATATATTCAAGTCAGCAGGGCATGATGACATTCATCATAGGGTATATAAAGAACTAGCTGAAGCAATCTTGACACCATTAGCAATTACCTTTGAGAACTCATGGAGGATGGATGAGATCTCAGAGGACTGGAGAAGGACAAATGTACCTATCTTTAAAAAAGGGAAACTAAGAGAACCCTGGGAAGTCAGCCTAATTTCGATACCTGGAAAGATACTGGAACAAATTAGTACACAATCAATTTGTTACCACCTAGATGATGATAGGGTTATAAGGAATAGCCCACATGGATTTGTCAAGAACAAATCATGTCAAACCAATCTAATTTCCTTCTCAGACATGGTTACTGACCATCTGGATAGGGGAGAAGCAGTAGATACATCTTCATTTTAGTAAGGCTTTTGACACAGTCCCACATGACATTCTCATAAGCAAATTAGGGTCTATGTGAAATGTGGTCTAGGTGAAATTATATAAGGTCGGTGCACAACTGGTTGAAAGACCACACTCCAAGAGTAGTTATCAACGGTTTGCTGTCAAAATGGGAAGGCATATCTAGTGGAGTCCCTGTCCCTCAGTGGTCAGTCAGGATCCAGTACTATTCAGTATTTTCAATAATGAATTGAAGAACGAAGTGGGGAGTATGCTTACAAAATTTGATCATGACACCAAAGCTCAAAAGGTTGCAAGCATTTTGGAGGACAGGATTAGAATTCAAAATGATCTTGATAAATTGGAGAATTGGTTGTAAATCAACAATATGAAATTCAATAACGACAAGGAAGAAAAAATCAAATGCATAACCACACAATGGGTTGGTACATGGTAGTACTGCTGGGGGTTATAGTGGATCAAAAATTGAATATGAGCCAACAATATTAGGTAGTTGCAAAAAAAGCTAATCTTCTGGGGAGTATTAACAGGCGTGTCATATGTAAAACTGCTCATTCTTTTATAAGATATACCAAACCAGCCACAAAAAATAAACTCCTGTTTCACCACACTGGCTAACAAGAAAACAAAGGCAGTTTCCTCAGGTATTCCAGTTCTTATATCACCACCAAAAACACTGGATTCAGAGATTAGTGGTCCTTTAAAACCACTCATATCAAATAATAGGTTCTTCTGATCCCAAAGGACCAGCCACAGACCCAGGTCAATATATAACTTAGCTCTTACCCAGAAATCATGCTGATGATAATCCTTTAGTGTCTAAAATCTAAAGGTTTATTTATAAAAAGAAAGGTGAGAGTTAAAATTGCTTTAAGGAATCAATTACATACAGTAATGGCAAAGTTCTTGGTTCAGGCTTGTAGCAGTGATGGAATAAACTGCTAGCTTAAGTCAAGTCTCTGGAGTACATCTACAGCTTAGATGGGTCATTCAGTCCATTGTTCAGAGCTTCAGTTTGTAGCAAAGTTCCTCCAGAGGTAAGAAGCAGGGCCTTTTATAGCTTTTGCCATGTGGAGGGCATCCTATTGTTCTTAATGTGGAAAATTACAGCAACAAGATGGCGTTTGGAGTCACATGGGCAAGTCACATATTCATGCCCAATTTCAGCACTACGCTCCAGACAGCACGTTTACATGACAGTCCACTCAGACAGTCCACTTAACTAGTCTTAAAGTTGGAAATTTTTTCCCAATATTCAACCTAAATCACCCTTGTTTCAAACTCAGCTAATTACTTCTTGTTCTCCCCTGAGTGAATATGGGAGCCATAGATCATGGTCTTCTGTATACAGACGCTCCCTGGGTTACGCAAGACCTGACTTACGCAAATTTGACCTTATGCACAAAGTTCCATAAGGCATAAATAAAATTTGAGTGGCGGAAAATATTGTGTAGCATACAGAAATGAAAAGTACTGTACTGTAGTGCGGTGTGCAGAGGAATACAGCAGTAGCATCTCCTACAAGGGAAGGCTTCGCGCTCTCACAGCCTCTCAGTCTCGTGTTATTTCAGTGATACTGTATTTCTGTTATTTCACCCTATTATTTCGTTCAAATCATGCCTGGAAAGCGACCAAGTGATAGCAAGAGTGCAGGACCAGTTCGTAAGCAAAAGAAGATTGATTTAGAGCAGAAAATGTTGTAATTGTTTGTTTTTTATGCTTGCACAATATACATTTCCGACTGTAAATTTCGGGTTATGCAAGGTTTTCCAGAACAGAACGATTGCGTAAGTCAGGGAGCATCTGTAACAATCTTTTACATATCAGTCTGTTATGTTCCCTCTCAGCCTTCTCTCTTCTAAAATAAAATGTCCAGTTATTTCACTCTTTCCCATGTTTTCTAACCCCCTAATCAGTTTTGGTGCTCTCCTCTTGATTCCATATATCCACATCCTTCCTTAAAGTGCAGTACCCACACCTGGACACTACTCCAGATGAGACCTCACCAGTTTGAAGCAGAGCAGCACAGTGGCCTCCCATAGGACACATCTGTTAATTAATACATTCAAGAATGACATAGCCTTTCCTCACACCACCACCACACTATTGATTCCACATTCAATTTGTGATCTACAGATTCTTTTCTGCAGTATGGCTGCTGTCATAAACAGATAGTTAAGGGTTAATGACTCTTTTACCTGTAAAGCGTTAAGAAGTTCACCTAGCCTAGCTGACACTTGACCAGAGGAACCAATGGTGGGGGGGGGGGACAAAATGTTTCAAAAGGAAGGAGGGAAGTTCCCTTTGTCTGGGTTACTTTCAGTTTTGACCAGAGTGGAAAAACTCCAGAATTCAGCCTCTTATCAAGTAGTGAGTACTAGTGAAGGGAATAAATAGGTTTATGTTTATTTTCTTTGTAACTTGTCTTGGGCATTAGGGAATACTCAAATTGGGTAATTTTTGTGTAACTAAGTTTTTGCCCAGGGGAACATCCTCTGTGTTTTAAATTTGTTGTCTGTAAGATCAGCTTGTATGCTATCTCCCAGAGGGTTTTCTTTTACCTTTCTTTTCTTTAATTAAAAGCCTTTTTTAAGAACCTGATTAATTTTTCCTTGTATTAAAATCCAAGGGAATTGGATCTGGACTCACCAGGAATTGGTGGGGGAAAGGAGGGGGGATGGTTAAATTCTCCTTGTGTTAAGATCCAAGGGTTTGGATCGGTGTTCACCAGGAAATTGGTGACGAAGTCTCTCAAGACTACCCAGGGAAGGGAGTTAGTACTTGGGAGTGGTGGCAGCAAAACCAGATCTAAGCTAATAATTCAGTTTAGGGGCTCACATGCAGGTCCCCATATCTGTACTCTAAAGTCCAAAGTGGGAGTGAAACCTATGACAGCTGCCTAGCCAGTTATTCTCCATTTTCTATATAGGCCTTCTTAAGTGTAGTACTTTGCACTTGGACTTTATTAAACTTCATCTTATTGATTTCAGACCAATTTATCAAGATCATTTTGAAATCTAATCCTGTCCTTCAATGTGTTTGCAACCCCTTCCAGGTTGGTATCATCTGCAAATTTCATAAACATACTCACCACTCGATCACCTAAGGCCTTAATGACAATACTGAACAGCCCAAAACCCAGGACAGGCCTCTGAAAAATTACATTTATGTCCTCCCAGTTTGACAAGCATGGAATAAAACTATATGGAATAGAACCTGAGGCCATGTATACACTATGAAGTCCAGTCAATGCAAGTTATGTCAACATATAGCTGCCAATTTTTGCATATCACTCAGGTGCACACACATCTGATTGTGTTGGTGTTGCTCATACAGTAGAACCTCAGAGTTACGAACTGACCAGTCAACCACACACCTCATTTGGAACCATAAGAACACAATCAGGCAGCAGCAGAAAAAAAACAAAGCAAGCAAGCAAATACAGTATAATACTGTGTTAAATGCTGCTGTCCCTTTTTTAAAAAGTAGTTTACATTTTTCTTCTGCATAGTTAAGTTTCAAAGTTGTATTAAGTCAACGCTCAGTCTTAAACTTTCGAAAGAACCATAACGTTTTGTTCAGAGTTATAAACATTTCAGATTTAGGAACAACTTCCATTCCCAAGGTGTTCATAATTCTGAGGTTCCTCTGTACTCACCAGGAAAGTTTACATTGATTTAAAGTGAGGTGCACCATAGAATCATAGAATATCAGGGTTGGAAGGGACTTCAGGAGGTCGTCTAGTCCAGCCCTCCTGCTCAAAGCAGGACCAATCCCCAACTACCCAATCACCATGGGTAAGTATCCCAATGTGCCCCATACCACCATTCAGCACAATACCTTTTGGGACATTTTTGCAGTGCTTTGTGGGATAGTAGTGTTTTGTCCAGGGATTTCTGGGAGCTGGGGGGTCAAGTTCCCACCATACCACTTTCTCTGTCCTGTAATACTTTCCATATCCCATACTTTTTGTGCTGTTTTTTTAAAACTACCTTGGTCCCAAGCAGTATTTTTCAGTCTCCACCATCTCGGACAGAAGAATGGACCTTGTAGACTCAGCAGTTCTCAGGTGCATTGTTGATACAGATGCACAATTCTGCAGTATTTGCAGAGCTTGAGGAGTACTGCTAGAATCAGGATTGTGATGAGGAAGATTCAGATGATTGAGCACAATAATTGGATATTGCTGGACTGCTCCTGGGCCTGAGAAATGAGCAATGACTGTTGCAACTGTATCATGATGCACATCTGGGATGATGAAAAGTGACTGCAGGACTTCCAGATGTCAAAAGGGCACATTCATGGATCTGTGTGCTGAGCTCACCCCAGCCCTCCTTGCACAATCATTCTGGAGTTGGCAAATCCAGACTGGGGGCCATTGTAATCCAAGTGTGCAAAGACATTAAACATCTCCTGCTACACAGAACTGTGACTCTCAGTAATGTGCAGGAAATAGTGATGGATTTGCAGCAACAGGTTTCCCAAACTGCAGTGGGGCGATATACAGCATGCATATCGCTATTTTGGCACCAGACCACTTAGCCACTGAGTACATTTACCAAAAGTGATACTTTTTTCAGTTATGCAAGCGAGTGGATTACTGGGAACACTTCACTGATATCAATGTGGGAAGGTTAGAGAACGTGCATGACACTCACATGTTTAAGAACACAGGACTTTTCAAAAAAGCTGCAAGCAGTGACATTCTTTCCCGACCAGTGGAATACCATTGACAATGCTGAAATACCAGTAGTGATTCTGAGGGACCCAGCCTAACTCTTGCTCCCTGGCCTCATGAAGTTGGGTACTGGCTGCTTGAACAGGATCAAGGAAAGATGCAACTACCAGCTTAACATTTGCTGGATGACTGTTGAATGTGCAGGTGAAAATGGAAGTAAACAGTAAACATTTATGTCCATGTATGTAAACAGTAGTTCAATGTGGTCTGCTGTGGATATATATACACACCAACCTGTGGCTGTCACAGGATGGTATATGTGTAGCTATGGCTCTCCTTCTTTCCTGGTGTGTAGTTGTAAGGGTAAGGATGTACAGGGGGATGCCACATAGTATGTTGGAGGGTGTAGGAAGCAGCAACCATGGCATTCTTCAAGGACTGCAAAGACTGCTGGGATCTTTGGGCCTGAAGGTCAAGCATGTGCCACAGCATTTGCATTTGTTATCTGAGTAACCCCATTATATTTTGGTGCATTTCCTGATGCTCCTCTCAGTCCTTTTGCCTCTCGTGAAGCAACCACTCTCTCCATTCTCCATTGTGGTCTGATGAGCCCTCCAAGTATGGTCCAAGGCAATAGTGGTTTGGAGATCTATCCGAACATATCCTCCTTAGTCCTCTTCCTTCTCCTCCTGATCAGGGTCAAATGTTCAGCAGGCTTGGAGGGTGCACTTCTCAAAGCCACCATACCAGAATTTGCTCATAAAATCAGACAGATATACCATTAGATTTACAGTCACAATGGAAAGGAAAAGATAAGTCTCAAAACTCCCTATATTATTCCCATAATAACCCTTAATAAGAAATGCTTTTTGGCACTTCAGCAATAGCACCACTCACCATCTCAAATCTTGGTGAATACAGCCAGGTGGGGAGGAGTGAGGTGTTCTGTTGCATGTTGCTATTAAAGTTTGGTAGCCACCCACACCAGTATGGGTATAGGGAAACAGTGAATATATTAGCCAAGTTTTCACAGGCAGTAATGATTTTGGCTGATACCTAACTCCTGAGGGTGATAAAGGCACAGAGAACCCAGCTACTACTGGTGTTCTGAAGCCACCCCGGCCTGGATGCTGCTACTCTTGTTTACTACAACGGTGCCAGCCATTGCTGTGGTGTCAGAAAGTCTCCTCTTGCGGACGTAGAAACAAGGCTGCCATCCCTAAAAGTCTTCAGGGGAGGATTGCAGAGTACCTCCATGAAAGTTTCATTGAGCTCTCTCAAGAGGATAAACAGAGTACCCCACATGGCCCCCCCGGCTTAGCCCAAGCAAACGGAAAGTAGATGCTGACGTGACCTTTGTTTTACCTCTACCCAAGAACAGACACTGATCTTATGTGGACTGTGTAACAGGACTGCCATATAACCCTTTTAGAATGAATTCCCTAACCTGTTATTTTGTAACATGCTGGTAAAAGTTGATACGTTTGTCTTAACTTGCAAATGGGTTGGGTGCCAATTTTAAGTGGAAAACAAAGGTGGGGGGAAGGGAGGAGAAGAGGGAGATGAAGCTTGAGGGAATGGAAAGGCAAAAAAAAAAAAAAAATTTAAGGACTAATGCTTGTACACATTTACCCCAGTTCCCTTCCCCTTCATTGTCGGCTCATCTGTGCTCACCTGGTGGCACTGGCTAGACTCCTGTGCTCATACCTCTCAACCCCCAGACCCTGAAATGAGGGACAGTAATCCTCAAGATGAGGAACAATGAGACAACACCACACCTTGAAATGAGGAAGACAATAAAGGGCTTTTTTTAATTGAACACACTATTTTATTTAAAAAAATAGATACATGCATGCAAATAGCCTGGAACATATTACAGTTAAACTAAACAATGATTCTGTGTACTAAAAGTATATTTTATGTAGAAAGCTGTAGCTGTTTACCTTCACATGGTGGCTGGCCTTGTTCCACATGTTTGTAGCGAGGCAGTGATTGGTTGTAAGCATGAGACATGGTATCATGCATCCAGCAGCTTCAATAGCTCAGTGGTTGAGTATTGGCCTGCTAAACCTAGGGTTATGAATTCAATCCTTGAGGCGGCCAGTTAGGGACCTGGGGCAAAAATCTGTCTGGGGCTTGGTCCTGCTTTGAGCAGGGGGTTGGACTAGATGACCTCCTGAGGTCCCTTCCAACCCTCATATTCTATGAAGACATGTGGCTAGCAATCAGGAAAATGCCAATTAAGCTTTGCTGTGTGGGAAGAGAGGAAATGAGACAGTCAACTTAAAAATCGCAATTCTGTCTGGAAAAAAATTACCAACTATTGTACCAGCAAACCCCTCAGATTTCTATAACTTAATGTTTAGAGAAAATGTCTTGTTTCAATTTACTCTATGCATTTGACAGCACTGCCATTTTTATCATATCCCCATATAATTGGATTGTGCTGTTCATGTGGGAATTGCATTCGAAGAAGGGAAGAAATAAAATATTCAGTATGAAAAAGTCATCGTACTTCATTAGCACATCATTAGCTGGGGCCCAAGAGCAGCTATACAACCTGAAATTACCAACTCGTTTTTTAAACTGACTAGATTTAAACTAAAAGAACAAGAGTACTTGTGGCACCTTAGAGTAACAAATTTATTCGAGCATAAACTTTCATGGGCTACAGCCCACTTCATCAGATGCTTCTTTTGTAGAGAAGCAAAGCTGATGCTCAAATAAATTTGTTAGTCTCTAAGGTGCCACAAGTACTCCTGTTCTTTTTGCGGATACAGACTAACATGGCTGCTACTCTGAAACCTAGATTTAAACTGACAGACTTTTGCTGTCCCCATGAAAATCCACCTGAATTCTGCCAAGTTATGAGCCTATGAAAATTGCAGTTTTCACTTGCTCAGTAGCAATTTGGCAGATAAACTCTCTAGAGAGATTCCCTATGTATTGGAAATGCTCCAACCCAGGGATATAGGACTGAGCAATTGCTCCTGCTGGGCAACGGGAGTGCTGTGGCACTGGGCACAGGTAGACAGCAAAGAGGGGTCAGCCTAAATGCAATGCAGACGGGTGAGGAGAGACACCTGGAATGTGGACACAGACTGCCTGAGAATGCTAGAAGTGGTCATGTGTGGAGCGAGAGGGAAGACGGGGCATAAGAGTCTTTGACCTTCATTTTGTTTTAAACCTGCTGCCTATTCATTTCATTTGGTAACCCCTAGTTCTTGTATTATAAGGAGTAAATAGCACTTCCTTATTTACTTTCTCTACA
The DNA here is from genome assembly GCF_013100865.1 of Trachemys scripta elegans. Lineage (NCBI taxonomy): Eukaryota > Metazoa > Chordata > Testudines > Emydidae > Trachemys > Trachemys scripta. The sequence continues at coordinate 121,125,781 of NC_048299.1, read as the reverse complement.
CTAGTCATGATTTTATAGACCTTTATCATATCCTCCATTAGTTGTCTCTTTTCCAAGCTGAAAAGTCCCAGTATTATTAATCTCTCCTCATACGGAAGCCGTTCCATACCCCATATAATTTTTGTTGCCCTTGTCTGAACCCTTTCCAATTCATCTTTTTTGAGATGGGTCAACCACATCTGCACACAGTATTCAAGATGTGGGCGTACCATGGATTTATACAGAGGCCATATATTTTCTGTCTTCTTATCTGTCCCTTTCTTAATGATTCCCAGCATTCTGTTTGCTTTTTTGACTGCTACTGCACATTGAGTGGATGTTTTCAGAGAACTATCCACAATGTTTCCAAGATCTCTTTCTTGAGTGGTAACAGCTAATTTATAACCCATCATTTTATATGTATAGTTGGGATTATGTTTTCCAGGGTGCATTACTTTGCATTTATCAACATTAAATTTCATTGCCATTTTGTTGCCTAGTCACCCAGTTTTGAGAGATCCTTTTGTAGCTCTTTGCAGTCTGCCTGGGACTTAACTATCTTGAGTAGTTTTGTATCATCTGCAAATTTTGCCACCTCACTGTTTACCCCTTTTTCCGGATCATTTATGAATGTGTTGAATAGGACTGGTCCCAGTACAGCCCCCTGGGGGACACCACTATTTACCTCTCTCCATTCTGAAAACTGACCATTTATACCTACCATTTGTTTCTTATCTTTTAACCAGTTACCAATGCATGTGGCCATGACAGCTTACTTTGCTTAAGAGCCTTTAGTGAAGGACCTTGTCAAAGGCTTTCTGAAAATCTAAGTACACTATATCCCCCTTGCCCACATGCTTGTTGACCCCCCTCAAAGAATTCTAGTAGATTGGTGAGGCATGATTTCCCTTTACAAAAACCACGTTGACTCTTCCCCCAACAAATTATGTTAATCTATGTCTGAGAATACTGTTCTTTACTATAGTTTCAACCAGTTTGCCCAGTACTGAAGTCAGGCTTACCGGCCTCTAATTGCCAGGATCACCTCTGGAGCCCTGGCATCACATTAGCTATCTTCTAGTTATTTGGTACAGAAGCTGATTTAAATGATAAGTTACAGACTACAGTTAGTAGTTCTGCAATTTCACATTTGAGTTCCTTCAGGACTCTTGGGTGAATACGATCTGGTCCTGGTGACTTATTACTGTTTAATTTATCAATTTGTTCCAAAACCTTCTTAAATGACACCTCAATCTGGGACAGCTCCTCAGATTTGTCACCTAAAAAGAATGGCTCAGGTTTGGGAATCTCCCTCGCATCCTCCGCCAGGAAAACCGATGCAAAGAATTCATTTAGTTTCTCCGCAATGGCCTTATGATCCTTGAGTGCTCATTTAGCATATTGATCATCCAGTGGCCCCACTGGTTGTTTAGCAAGTTTCCTGAGTCTGTACTTTCATTTTTTTTGCTATTATTTTTTGAGTCTAACTGGCCCTGCGCATGAAACTGGAATCAGCTCACAGAATGCTACCATGGAGGTCCTAGACTTCAATCTCTTACTTAACAGCCTAAATTTGGCTAACAGGACCTCTCCCCTATGTCATTGGTACCTACATGTACCACGACCACTCGCTCCTCCCCAGCACTACACCGAAGTCTATCTAGGTGTCTTGAGAGAGCTGCAAATTTTTCACCAGACAGGTAAGTAACCATACAGTTCTCCCGGTCATCACAAACCCAGCTATGTTTCTAATGATTGATTCCCCCATAACTATTACCTGTCTCTTCCTAATAACTGGAGTTCCCTTCCCCGGTGAGGTATCCTCAATGTGGGAGGATACCACATCATCATCTGGAAGGAAGGTCACATCTATGGGATCGTTTCCCTTTGCTCCCGTTGGATGTTCTCCTTCCCCGAGACTGCCTTCCACAGAGGCTGTCAGACCGGGGGGTGGGAGGGAACTGTTCTACAGTGTCCCAGAAAGCCTCATCTATGTACCTCTCTGTCTCCCTTAGCTTCTCCAGTTCAGCCACTCTTGTCTCCAAAGCCCGTACACTGTCTCTGAAGGCCAGGAGCTCCTTGCACCGAATGAACACATATAGCACCTGCCAACAGGGCAGATAATCATACATGCTGCATTGGGTGCAATAAACTGGATAGCCCCCACTCTGTTGCTGGCCTTCTGTCTGCATTATCTTTTCACTCCTGAAGCTTGTTCCTTTGTTGTTTTTTTGTTTTTAATCAGTGGGGGTTTTTTTGGCTTTAAATTTAAAGAATGTTAAGTGTATTCTAACTATAAAAACATCCACACTAGTCCCTGCACTTACTCAGGTTTTTCTTTTTTAAACTGGTGACTTTTTAATGTAAATTTGACCATGATTAAATCTGTAGAAGATAAAAATGTTAGTAATATACACAGGTGAACAGAACCACACTGCAAATTTACTTAAAAAGTTAAGAGCAACGTGAGGGCTGCGGGGGACAAAGGGAGATTTGTTACTTATAAATGTAAAATAGGGCTAATCAAGTGTACAGAATTTCATTTTGAAGGGCATTTGATTTTTAGGCAAACAAAAGAATCAGTCAAATATATCCAAACCCTGCTGTGTCTTCAATTAACACCAGTTGTTCAGGCTAGTTGCTATTTATTCCCTCCCCTCTCCATCCCCATTTGCCAATGTTTATCTACATCCAAAATTCAGTTCCAAAGTCCCTACAGTCCAAGAGAGAAAATAAATGCATAAATGAAAATGAAGGACCATGAATAGATGTGAAGGTAAACCTTTTCATTCTGTCATATTAACACTATTTTTTCACTATAGTTACTACATGAAAGGTGTAGATTAGGGATTGGGACAAGAACTGGGCCAGGAGAGGGTCATTTCTATATTGTGGAACATTTAAAGTTTGAGAACCAGCATCTTAATACAATTTAAAATATGCAATAGTAGCGAATGGTTTATGTACATGTAGCAAGTTCTCTTATGTGTCTATTATATTTAACTGAAATTCTCATCTGAAAGTCAAAATACACATTCTTTGCCTATACAGTATTTTACATCTCATCAAGGCATCTAATTTAATTCAAACCTGATCAAAACACATTAACTAGAGGGGTCTCCAGGTTCTTTATCACAGCCACCTTCCATTTTAATTATAAAATTTTCAGTTGTACAAGCACCTGCTGTCTCATTACATACCCATTATACGGAATTGTAAGTTCCTTTACTGTGGTGTACAGCATGACCATGATACAGCTGAAAAAAATGTAAGTAATTTGAGATTAAAAGCACTTTTCAACCTGAAAATCATTTAGATATACTAAAAAATTCATCTTACTGACAAGATGAGAAATGAAACATCCTCTGCCTGTAACACAAGGTCTCATCTCAATGTTCCACTGAGGAAGCTCATGGGAGCAAGTCAAAGTTTAATTGTGCTTAATAGTAGCAACCTTTTCTTTCCAAAGAAGAATTTGTCTGAACATCTGGAACAAACATGGAATATACAGCTTGGATATGGAAGAAAATGTGTACATTAAAGTGCTCTGATTGATGCGACTAAAAACGACTGTTCGTGTTTCCCTCTCGCCCACTATTTAACAAGCACAGACATTAGCAGTCCTAGTACCACACTATTCCCCTAATATGCCTCAACTGTTTAGGTCCAAGTGGGTGGGTTGTAGAAATGTATACTCCTCCCCCCACACACACTCCGCCTCCCCATTTTGGTCAATAACTTACCAAAGTGTTGGCTCAAAGTATTACAATTGACCAAATCATATGTTTTTACCATATGGTTATAGATACAAAAGGACAAATCCTGAAGTCCAGTAGCCACAACAGCAAGCCAGAATTCAGTATCAGTTTTACATTTCTTGAACAAAACCCTGTTTTAACTAATTTTATTGTTAATTCTGAACTGGAGTGCCCTCTAGTGGCAGTCTTCCCTTTGGACATTCTGGTCCAAAAATGACCAGAATTTCTCCCATTTCTAATCACAAGAATTAGTTGTTTTAGAAATATACTTTGATACAAAACTAAATGAATCCATCTTAATTTACATTTAAATATCTTTAGAAAAGGAGTATCAACAAAAGGATAAGATTACAAAAGGAGTTCCTTTATATGAAATTTGCATGGCTCCATGAGAGTTAGTAGCAGAACTCGTTTTAGAAACTATGCCATTAAGATTTTTAACATGTTTTGCCTTGCCAGTGTAGGCTAAAGCACAGGTTTTTTAACAATGTTGAAGTGGTTATGTCTGGTGTACAACAGTCAAGTAAAAGAAAGTAACTTATAACTAAGAATTTTATTTTAAGGTTGATGGGAAAGCAGCCTGTTAACCCTGCACTTCATATGGATAAAAGCAAAATGGAAACACTAATAACTTAGTTTTCCCATGGCAATCAAGAGTTACTAAACAAACTTATTGGGCAATTTTTCCCAAATACAGTAACTATTTTGGAAATGACAAGTTTCAGAGTAGCAGTCGTGTTAGTCTGTATCCGCAAAAAGAACAAGAGTACTTGTGGCACTTTAGAGACTAACAAATTTATTAGTGCATAAGCTTTTGTGGGCTACAGCCCACTTCTTCGGATGCATCCGAAGAAGTGGGCTGTAGCCCACGAAAGCTTATGCACTAATAAATTTATTTTGGAAATTTATCTCAGCTACTTTTTTTAAAAAATTAATTACCAACTGAGGTTAAAGCATTTAAATGACCACTACAGACATATGAATGGTTCGCTTTTGTTTTTTATTATAAAAACATTTAGAGACAATTTTAAAAAATGCTGTGCACAAGTGAAACCATATTAGAAGTTTAAACAATGTAAATTTTTTAACCAGTTTTCTATATACACACACTAAAATTCCCAAAGTGGAACAACATCAAATGTGAAACACATTATAGGCGTATACCATATATATATATATATATATATATATATATATACACACACAAACGTACAGAGATTTGTTATCTCTGAATCTTTTTTACTGTACATATAATGGTCTGATCGAAGTAGTTTCATTAAGTTAATGAGACTAAGTAAAGTAAAGTTGGATTGGGCCCAACAAATATCTTTTCAGTTTTTACTGCTAAGAGGCCATCTTCCACATAAAATATGATGTAGATGAATAGTTTAATTCATAAACAGCTTCCCACTGTCTTCTGTTATAGCAAGTAGTCCACCAAAAAGACAAGAGCTTTGGTAGCCTGAGGTTCAACCAATGGAAGGCCTACCAAGACAGAACCTTTCCACTTTCATAAGGAAGAGATTTTTCTGATTTAAACAGTCAATAGCACTCATGTAACCTATTAGTTACACCAGAACACACACACACACACATACACACACAAAATCTATAGTTTCATGTCTTTCTGCAGCAGAGGCCAAACAAAATACTTCAGAGCCTATTTTGTTTATAAAGCTGTCTGATCAGACAACACCAACATAAACATAAACTATGGATGCATAAGCTTCCCACCTTCCCCAAAAGGAAAGCATATGGCTCTTTTCCTGGTTTTCCCTCTTTGTACTGTTTGTAACTTTCATCCTAAAAGGCATCACCTACTTTTCATCTAATAAAAGGCACTTTTTCTGTAGATGAGGCTACCTTCCCTTCCCTCATCTTAGTGTAATTCTACTGTGCACAGAGAGCTGACTTCAGATATGCCACTTGTGACTGCAGATGGGATGCTCTTACTAGTCGCTGTTCTCCAAGATTGGATGGCCTCAACAACTTCTAATGGATTGCTTGGACCCAAGTCACAGAGTGCATACACTGCTGCCAACTGCACTCCCCAAGGCACATCTGCAAAGATTTGGTAAGTTAGTAATCATGAAGGAAATCTACAGGAAAAATATCAGTATTTAAGAAGATATCTTACATGTAATATAATTTTCATCAATTAACCTGATCTCAGAAGACTATTACTTGTCAAGAATTAAAATTAAAAGCATCTATGAGGAAAAAAATTAAAAGGCGGCCTATGAAAGGAAGTAGAGTGTTACTTCAAAAATAGGATTAATATATTTGCTGTATTCCAAAGATACCTTCACACTGTGTGCAGTTTAAAATCCATGACATCTGATTTCCCGTTTGAAAAATATTTTTTTCTATGTTTTAAATAAACTTCTGAATTCAATGTGGCTAGGACTTTCAAAGGAGCACCTAAGGGAGTTAAATACTTATTCTCTTAGTCCCCTTTGAAAATCCAGACCTACAAGTATAACTACTCTATTTCCACTTTGACTATAAGGGAGACATCATTTATTTCCTATACCAAGGGATCTCATACCTTTAGGATGTTCATGTCTACCTCCAAAGTGAATGTCACCTCATAAATGAGTCAGATACGTAATGAAAGAGTGATAGGACTTCCAGACAGTTATTGCAGGAGCTAGGAATCCAGGGACTGAGGCCTATATAGCACTGTTCTAAATAAAATCAGTCAAATACTTGTTCAGTTATAGCTCCTCAGGACAAACAACTGAATAAAATCAATTCCTTGTCTGCCAGGCATATTTAGAAGCCATTTTGTATTGCTAACTGATCTATATAAGGCTAAACCAGGTACTGAGTGGGGAAGCTATTACATGGCATGATCCTGCAAACCTTTACAAAAGTGAGTAACTTTCCTCATTTGATTAGTCTCCTACCTCAATGGGACTATCCATGTATATACAGAAGTGTTTGAAGGACTGAATTCATAGCTCCCATCCCTCATGAACAAACTCTCAAAAAACCTTGATTTAAGAATCTGCAGTAAAACACTTTTCTACAGAAACATTACCTTCTTCCTTTGCATGCTGTATAAAGCGTCCAATAATAGAAGTGATATTTTTCACAGCAGGAAAAAATCCTTCCTTCAAACCTATTTGGCCTAAGCGACCTAAAAGAGGAGAAAAGGATTACAATGTATATGTATAATTGATCACTAAAGCAGCTTTATTTTTAGACATAACCTTCCTTACATACAACAGAAAGTACAGCAGACCCTCAGAGTTATGAACACCAGAGTTAGGAATTGACCAGTCAATCAGAGACTCCATTTGGAACTAGAAGTATGCAATCAGGCAGACAGACACAGACACACACACACACACACACGCAAATACAGTACAGTACTTTGTTAAATGTAAACTACTAAAAAAAGGGAAAGTTTAAAAAAGAGATTTGATGAAGGAAACTGTTTCTGTGTTTCTTACATTAAAATTAAGCTGGTTAAAAGCAACATTTTCTTTTGCATTGTAAAGTTTCAACGCGTATTAAGTAAATGTTCAGTTGTAAACTTTTGAAAGAACCACCATAATGTTTGTTCAGAGTTACAAGCAACCTTCATTCCTGAGGTGTTCGTAACTCTGAGGTTCTACTGTTGAAACCAATGTCTTGACTAATATTAATTAATTAATTAATTAATGGAGATATCCCATCTCCTAGAACTGGAAGGGACCTTGAAAGGTTATCAAGTCCAGCCCCCTGCCTTCACTAGCAGGACCAAGTACTGATTTTGCCCCAGATCCCCAAGTGGCCCCCTCAAGGATTGAACTCACAACCCTGGGTTTAGCAGGCCAATGCTCAAACCACTGAGCTATCCCTGAAATGAACACATATTTCAAATATGAAGGCACAGAACATTGGACTGGTTTCTGTATTTATTTTAGGAAACGAGTGGCTATATCAATATACAACTTATGACTAGGAATCTGAAAGCACTTTTCAAATTTACCAAAATTTGCAGGAAATCACACACGTATCAAGGTAAAGTTCCTGTTAGGAATGTGGCAATTGTTTAACAATGCACAGCAACACTACACAATAGTTTAAGATGAAGGAAAAGAGGAAGTTACTTACCTGTAATTAAAGATTCTTTGAGATGTGTGGTCCCTATCGGTTTTCCACATGAGTGTGTGCATGCATACCATGTACTTGAGTCCGGAAGCATTTCTTAGCAGCGTCCGTTAACCCGCATGTGTATAGTGCATCTCCTCATGCTCCCAGCCGAGAGTATAAGAGGTAGTGTGGGTTAATGCCACCTCAGTCTGTCTTACCATAATGGAATCCAGTCCGAAGCAGAGGAGATGGAGGGTAGGTACTAGAATACAGATTGGAGCTTCTTCGAGATGTATGGTACCTAGCTGCTAAGAAATGCTTCTGGACAACAGATAGGGACCACACATCTCAAAGAGCCTCCAGTTACAGTTAAGTAACTTCCTCTTCTTCTTTGAGTGATGGTCCCTATGTGTATTCCACACATGTATAATCTGTGAACAGTGATCAGCGCAGTGGTGGGTGCAAGGATTCCAATGGAAGTGAAATCTACAGTTCGGCCTGGCCCACAGTGGCATCTGTCGCTGCTGCGTGTGCAATGGCATAGTGTGTTGTGAACATGTAAATGGAGCACCACATTGCTGCATGGCAGAAGTCTTGCCAGGACATGTCCGCCAACGAGGCTGATGTGGCAACCTGTGCTTGGGTATGTTAGATTGGTTGTAGCATTCATGGATGCACCCCAAGACCCCTTTGGAGATGTGTTGGGACAAGAGGGCTTGACTTATGGACCATTCAGTCATGGCCACACTTTTGGCAATGTGCAAAAAGGGGGTACCTATGGAGATAGAATGCCAGTGCATGACGGACGTCAAGGGGGTGCAAGGCTCTGTCAGTGGGGAAGGCATGTGGTTTGGGGTGGAAAACTGGCAGGTGGATGGACTGATAGAGGTGGAACTTTTGGGAGGAATTTAGAGTGCAGCCATAAGGACAGCTTGTCCTTGTGGAATATCATGTGGGGGGGGGGGCTCTGCCATCATGGCCACAAGTTCACTGGCTTGTCTGGCTCAGGCAGTGGCTACCAAGAAAGTCACTTTCAAGGAGAGGTGGGGGAGGGAACATATTGCTAGTGGCTCAAAGGCATGGGCTTCAGTAAAGCTTTCATGAAGCGGAGAGTGGCGGGTGTGTAAACACCGAGCTGCCGGCCATGGGAAGGAGATAGGCATTGGGTGCTGCATGTGCACTTGAATAGAATTGAGGGCCAAGACCAACATCTTAATGGCAAGGAGGTTGTCAAGGATCGCTGGAAGAGACACCATGCTCAGTGAGTAATGGTGGCAGTGGGCCCATGCCATAAAGTGTCTCCATTTAGCTTGGTAGCAGGATCTGGTGGATTATCTCCTGTTGTGGGTAAGGATGTGTCAAACAAGGGTAGAGTATGCATGGCCTACCTTTGACTCCCATCCAAATACCAGGCTGTGAGGTGAAGAGGGCCTGGATTGGGATAATGGAGCCTCCCCGCATCCTGTGTTAGCAGATTCAGGAGCGTGTGCAGGTGGAGTCGTGGGTGGGTGGAGAATCTGAGGAGGTCCGTGAACCAGAACTGATGGGGCCAGAAGGGGGCTATGAGTATGATGGTGGCTCTGTTCCAATGAATCTTGCATAGCACCTGCAGCAGGGAAGGGAATGGGGGGAAAGGCGTAGTGAAGGTCACCTGGCCAGGGGAGGAGGAAAGCATCACCCTGAAAGCCCTCCCAGTGCTCCTCTTGAGCAATAGAGGGACAAGCTTTCTGTTCTTGTGAGTAGCAATGATCCCATCAGTAGGGGGGAAGGTGTGTGCCCCACTTCACAAAAAGAGGTAGAGGAGCGTGTTGTCGTATAGCTCCCACTTGTGATTGAGGCAGGGAGTCCTGCTGAGTGTGTCGGCCAGCGCATTCTGGATGCCAGTAGATAGGCAGTTTAAAGCACCACGTGGTTCTTGATGCACCAGTTCCAGAGCCAGACTGACTCAGAGAGGGAAGGAGACCTGGTACCACCCTGCTTGCTGATGTATACTACTGCAGCAATGTTGTGGGAGAGCAGTTGAATGTGGAGGGACTGAATGAGCAGGAGGAAAACCTGGCATGCTAAATGCCAGCAGTTTTAGCACGTTTATACGCATCCTGGCTTCCTGTGGTGTCCACACTCCCTGAGCTCTGTGGTGGCCTAAGTGGGCCCCCCAGCCCACGAGAGAGGCATCTGTTGTGATGGTGGCCTGTGGGGTGGGAGGGGCGAAGGCAGTGCCAGTCATGATCTTGGAGGGATCAGACCACCATGTGAGGAAGGACAGCACATTCCTGGGTACAATGACCTTGGAGTCTCTATGGTCTCTGTTGGGTCTGTAGATGGAGAGGAGCCAAACTTGAAGAAAACACAAATGAAGATGTGTGTGCAGTGTCATGTAGGTGCAGGCTACCATATGTCCAAAGACGGAGAGAGAACCACAGACCGTGGTGAGTAGTCTGTGACGCACGTCCATGGCGATAACTGTCACTGCTGCAAAGCAATCTGTTGGGAGAAAAGCCCTTGCTATGATGGAGTCGAGCTGCATCCTAATGAAGTGTATCGTCTTTGTAGGCGTCAACACTGACTTTTCCTTGTTGACGCAGATACTTAGAGGTGCCAGGAGACCGAGAAGACAAAGGATCACAGAGATTGCTTCCTGTCATCATAGCGCCACTAGAAGCCACTCATCGCGGTAAGGGAATACCAAGTGGCTGAGGTGGCACATCTGGGCCAAAGACTTTTGTGAACACTCATGGTGCTGTCGCTATGACAAATCGGAGGACACGAAATTGGTAATGTTGGAGCCCTACTTGAAAATGAAGAAACTTGCGGTGGGCCGGGTGAATGTCGGTGTGGAAGTAAGTGTCTTTCATGTCCAGAGCTGTGAACCAGGCTTTCCGGGGTAGTGAGGGGATAATAGATGCCAGTGTGACCAGACGGAATTTGGACTTTTGTATAAACATGTTCAACACCTGAAGATGGAAAATAGGGCAGTGCCCTCTGCCCCTCTTCAGGATGAGGAAGTAAGGTGAGTGGAAGCCTCGCTCCTGGCAATGAGACAGAACAGGCTCTATTGCCCCCCCTTAAGGAGCAGATCATCCGCTTCTTGTTAGAGGATCAATTGATAGGATGAGTCTGCAGGGGAGTCTGGTGGGGGGAGGGGCAGTGCAGAGGGAGTGAGAGGAACTCGATGGAGTATCCATGGTGGATGATCTCCAGTATCCAACTGGATCCGTGGTGATCTTGTCCAATTGTGGGCAAAAAGAGCAAGATAGCCCCCAAAGATGATATGGGGTGCCGCAGGTGGCATTGATGGAGACTGGCAGGTCTCGACCTGCAGGTGAAAATTGATTTGGTCTGCTGCTGGGAGAGGGCTGAGAAGGTGGCTGTGGCAAAGGTGGGGAAGCAAGCCTGCTGTGAGTGGTGTCATTGATGTGGGGGCTTCTGCTGGCACTGGTAGAAGGCCGGGTAGGGCATATGTTGACATGGGCAGTATGGCTGTTTCTGCTGCCTGCATCTTGGGGCCGGGGAATATATACTAAGTGACCATAGTGTGACTCTGGAATCCTTCAGCAAGTGGAGGTATTCATCCATATTATCAAGGGACATATTGTTCTCTGCAAATAGGAGGTCTTCCCTGGGGAAGCCTGATGATTGTAGCCACAAGTCTCTGCATAATGACCCTGGTTGCAAGAGAGCAGAAGGATGTGTCAGCTGCATCCACTGCTACCTGAAGGCCCACCTTGGCAACCAGTCCCCATTCGTCTAGGAACACCTGGAATTGCTGCTGATACTCTGGTGGCAGCTTGTCCTTCAACTCTGCTAGCCTACTGCAGTTGTTCAAGTCATATTTGGCTGTTAGTTGGTGATGAGGAATTGCAGCACTGCAGAAGAACAGATCTTCCTGCCCAGCAGGTCCAGTCTCTTAGCTGCCTTGTCTGGAGGAGCAGACTTTTGTGGTTGCTGCTTTGCCTGTTCTGCATCCTCTTGGACAACCAGGGATCTAGGGGTGGATGGGAGAAAAGAAAATTCACCCCTTTAGAAGGCACAAAATATCTCCTCTCCACATGCTTAGGTGTGGGGACACATGAGGTAGGGATATGCCATGCTGCTTGTGCCATTTGGAAGATGTGCTTGTTGATGGGTAAGGCTACCCTAGATGGCTCCTGGGGTTGGAAGCTGTCCAGGAGTTGATGTCATGGTTCCTAAATCTCCTCCAAGGGGATGCCCAGGTCTGCTGCTACCCTCTGTAGCAAGTCCTGGTACTGGCAGTGGCCATCTGATGGAGTGTGGGAAGGGGATGATCGCTACATCTGGTGAGGAGGATGCTCTGTCGGATCCAGTCTGATGTCTCCCTCTTTTTCGTATACCGACAGCACGGATGAGTGTACAGGGGATGGCCGGTAGGATGCATAAGATAGTGACTGGCGTCTGTGGTAGGGATCCCAGGGTCCCCAGTATGGCCAAAAGGAAGGGTCCCTCAGATGTGGTGGGCCCCACAGGAAGCGGTACCAGGCCTCTGTTGTCAGGTCATATGCCGGAGGGTAGGGCAGCCTGGGATGTATGTCCAGACTCCAGCGTGACAACAGTGAGAAACAGGGTTCCGTCTCTAAGAACTCCTAGGACTCCTAATATGGTTCTGGCAAGGGGGGAGGAAGCGTCGGTACCAGAGGGCTATGGTATGGCAGGGGAAACGGGCATCTCTGGCAGAAGCAGAAGAACTTTGTCCTCCAGGGTCGGGATGGTGCAGATGAGCAGGGGGCCAGACAGAATACAAGACAGAGGGTAGGAGAGGATCAACTTCCACGGACAGAAATGCTTCTGAGCATCCAGGGGTCTGCGGCGTACCTGTGAAGCTGCTGGATGGGCCTGGCGATATCTGCAGAGCTGGCTTGTCTGGGAAATGCGTGGGTACTGGTGGAACAGACAGTGCGCATGCCAATGAGCACGCCGCTTGGGTGCCAAGGTCACCGTCGAATCCCATTTGCACCTGGCCTTACCCTCCCTACGCAAGTAATCTTGGGTGCCAGTCCAGCCAGATCCACATGTGACTTCTCACCCTACCTGGCATGGCTCCGGGAGGAAATGCTGCGCTTGGAAGCGGTCCGCAGTGGGGATCTGCTCTTGTGCCCAGGAGAGTTTTTTTGCTCTCATGCCGGGACTTATTTTTGGCCTTCAACACTGGTGGTTCCAGGGCATGCACAGTGCTCACCACTTGTGATGGCCGCTGTATGGGGGGGGGAAGCGGGGTGGTCTCCTGGTCCCGGATTCGAGTGCATCCTGGGTCTCATCACTTCCTCCCTCAGGTATTTATGAAGGCAAAGATTGTGGGCTTCCCGGGTCTGGGGCAAGATGGATTTGCAAATGGCACAGTGAGCCGTGATGCGTGCCTTGCTGAAACAGTAAAGGCACCAGTGGTGCTTGTTGCCCACAGAAAAGGAGCATGAGTAGGAAACGGTTTCTGAAACCTGGAGTCTGGGGCATAGTCCCCCAGGGGGAAAGGGGAGAAATACAGTCACCAAATGGGGAAAGAAGAAGTACACTAATTATACTTACTTAGCTAATTAACACTAAAAAAAAAAAACTATAATGAAGCAGAGGTAAGTCACACTCTTAAAAAACTAAGATTGCAAAGGAACAGGGAGTTCCAACTCAGGCATGTGGTAGTAAGAGGGAACTAGAGAGGTGCTGACTAACATTAGCTCTTATACTTTTGGCTGGGAGCATGAGGAGATGCACTACACACATACAGGTCAATCGACACTGCTAAAAACTGCTTCCGGACTCAGATACATGGCATGCATGCACACCCCCGTGTGTGGAATACACATAGGGACCATCACTCAAAGAAGAACCAATAATACTGTATGTACAATTGAAACTGGAGAGTGAATGTTTAGATAGGAAGATTATCTAATTTACAATTCACACAGGATACATGGACATCATTTCTCTTTCAAAAGCAGCATGATATCTTTACTGACCACAATTGGGTTAGACATCTGACGTGAAAGAAAGCACCTCCAAAAATTCAGTGCCTCTCATTAATGTATTGTCTCAGTACTTAGCCAGGAAAGAGAGCCACCTACTGAATTAACAGTTTTCCACAGCACCTATGTGTTCTTTGGAGATCTCTCGTCCACGTACTGCACAGGAGAAATCCTGCTTAGCTTCTAAGATCAAACTAAAATACAGTCTGAGATGGTATAGCATGCTAATGAAGAATATACTTTTATCTGATCCTCTTTATGGCAGTTACTACTGTATCTATACACTATGCTACAACTTTCATTAAAAAGAGATTAAACGAGCATCTCACACAGTCCATCCTATGAACAATGACATTTAGCGTTTATTTTATCAGAATAATCAAATGTAGCAGCAGCTATTTTTCTTCCCTTTGTTGTTTGTTTTAACGTTAAGGAACTCTTGTAGTTAGTCAAATAATATATATTGAAGAAATAATTAAAATGCGAGAGAAGAACTCGATGATCCAAAGGATTTATGGAAATAACCAAATGTAATGTTTATCTAAAAAGCTTGCTTCTTCCTTCATGTGAGATGCATGAAAAGACCAGAAATCAGCTAGAATCACCATATCCTCTGAGTAATGTTATTCCAAACAATTAAATCAAAATTTGCTCCCCTGCTGCAAAGCGAATGTAGAAGATAAAATTCTGCTGCTTAAAAACTAAATGACTTTAAGACAGTTGGGAAGACAAGGTGGGTGAGGTAATATTTTATCGGACCAACTTCTGTTGGTGAGAGAGAGCAGCTTTGAATCTTACGTAAAAGCTCACTTAGGGAGACAAGGCAGGTGAGGGTAATATCTCTTCTTGGACCAATTGAGGTTGGGCCCAATAAAAGATATTACCCTTACTTACCTTGTCTCCCCAAATGTCTTGATATCATTTAGTTTTTAATTAGCAGAATTTTAATTTTCTACATTCACTTTTAATATGCTCTATAACTAACTGCTAAACTACCCTAGAAGAAGTTCCAATAGAATTAAGATATCGTATAAAGGGAGAGTCACTGAAATTAGACTTTTTAAATAAATTATATTCAGTTGGCGTTTTAATTTTTCAGAGACCACAGGTCTTGTTTTCTGATGGTCTGCCCTGAGATAAGCACTCACAGTTGTGAGCCACTCCAGACAGTGCGAGAGACACACAAAAACCTGCTTTAAGTTTCATGTGAAATACAGCTCCTTCTGCAACACCATGCCCTTTACCAATATGCTAGAGCAATGGTTCTTAACCTGTAGTCCACAGATACCTGGGGGTCCACAGACTATGTCTAAGGGGCTCACAAAAGGTTGTTGTTACCATACAACATTAGTTTTCAACATGGGCGTCCATGGACCCTGGAGGTCTGCAGACTATGTCTAAGATTTCCAAAGGGGTCCATTTGAATTTTTTTACGGATCTGCAATGAAAAAAGGTTTAAAGCCACTGTGCTAGAGAATTTGTTCTTTAGTAACTCAGAGGGGAGAGTGTCACCTACTGGAATCAATGGTATTAATACAAAATATAAGTATATAATGAAATCTTTGTGGGATGAGCAAACCTATAGAAAATATTTTAATTTGTACAGAGATTCCCAAGCCATGGTTCACAAAGACCTGGCTAGTCAAATAGTACTGGGTTCTTCTAATTTCCAGCTTCAAAAATGTTTTACAAGACAATTAAGATACATTAAAATACTCTCCCAATACTACTTTCCCATGTAAGCAATTCCTTTTGAGGTCAAAGTGATGTGCAATCATGATAGGAGGAAGAGATGGCTTATGCAAGGTTAGGAATCTACTAGAAAATCTGAGGAAAGTTTGAAGAACCCTAAAATATAGGGACACCAGAATTTTCCCCTTGTGGAAAAGGTATACATTAAGAACTAATTACTTTCTACTAACAGACATAGGTAGTAATCGAGTCATTACAAATCTCCTATACAGCCTTGCATAAAGCCATAGTAATCTCTCCTCACAAAATTGCAATACATATCGCCGTCAAGCGATTAAAAAAATTAACTGTGATTAATCATGTTATTAAAAAATTAATCACGATTAATTGTGCAATTAATCGTGCTGTTAAGCAGTAGAATACCATTCATTTTAAATATTTCTGGATGTTACTACATTTTCAAATATATTAATTTCAATTACAACACAGAATACAAAGTGTACAGTGCTCACTTTATATTTATTTTTTATTACAAATATTTGCACCCTAAAAGAAATTGTATTTTTCAATTCACCTCATACAAGTACAGAAGTGCAATCTCTTTATCGTGAAAGTGTAACTTACAAATGCAGATTTCTTTTGGTTATATAACTGCACTCAAAAACAAAAAACAGTGTAAAACTTTAGAGCCTACAAGTCCACTCAATCCTACTTCTTCGTCAGCCAATCACTCAGACAAACAAGATTGGTTACAATTTGCAGGAGAAGAGCCATGCTGCCTGCTTCTTGTTAACAATGTCACCTAAAAGTGAGGTGAATTGAAAAATACTAGTTCTTTTATCATTTTTACAATGCATATATTTGTAATAAAAAATAATAATACACCTCTACCCTCATATAACACTGTCCTCAGGAGCCAAAAAAAATCTTACTGCATTATAGGTGAAACCACGTTATATCGAACTTGTTTTGATCCACTGGATTGCTGCTTTACCACATTATATCCGAATTCATGTTATATCAGGTCGCATTATATCGGGGTAAAGGTTTATAAAGTGAGCACTGTGCACTTTGTAGTCTGTATTGTAATTGAAATCAATACTGAAAATGTAGGAAAACACCCAAAAATATGTAATACATTTTGATTGGCATTCTATTGTTATAAGTGCGATTAATTTTTTTGAGTTAATCGTGTGAGTTAACTGTGATTAACTGACAACCCTAATATCAATATAACTCATCCTCAGAGGCAGAGAAAGCAAAGAAATCTTCACAGCAGCAAAGAAATCTTTGCTAAAAATTGTTGACTTAATGGTGAAATATCACATTTAAAGTAACAATGAAATTCAAAAGCAAAAAATGGGTGAGTACTTCAATTTCAGCTTCCAGAAGTCATCCAGGCATTTTCAGAGGGTTTATTTATACAAAGCAGGAGTTCAACCCAAAGTTATGTTACTCACCAATTAGCCTAAGTGTTGATGCTACAATAATATCTGGAATAGGTGGAACAGTCTCATGTCCTTTCCTATGCTTTACCCACTGATCCATGACAGGCCAAAGCTCTTTACTGTGAAAGAAAACTGGAGTTGAAAACATAAGACTGGAAAGAGTGTGTACAGGTATGGTGTTGATAATCATAGGATAAAATTAAATTGAAAAGCTGTGTGATAAATTATCATGCACCTTTTATAATCTCACCTGCTCAATAATTCATCTACTTGGAACTTGTACATTCCCAATCCCTGAGCAGCTGTTTGTTTAAATTAACCCGTTAGAGAAATGACTTGCTGCCTGAAGCAGAAACCCAGAATATATTAGACTTGTCACAGTGTGGCTGGGTTACAGCTGTTCAATACTGGAGCAGTTTTGGATACAATGAATTTCAATTTTTAGTTGCATTTTCCAGTCACACTTATATCTGTTGGAAACTAACCATTGTCTTCAGAAGATGATCAAGCATTTTGCTTCCACTTATACATTGGGCTGAACCCAGAGTCCCAGAGGTGCTCCTAAATTTACAAAGCAAACCGTTCTGGTAACATACTGTTTTGACACTGACGTTTTCTTGCTACAGTACCAGAAACAGTTTTGTAAATCATTTTTGACCAGTTACTGTTGCTGTTCTAGTATGGATTGATACTACCCAAAACAGTAGCCATTTTATAGCCCGGATTGTCGTCAGTTAGAGAAACATAGAATGATCAATACAGGATTTTGTTTTTAAAGATCATAGGTTAAAAGCAAAATAATTGGCTTTTGAATATAATGAACAGGAAAAATTTGTTAACATTTTGAAGTAAGGAGTAAGTAGCACAATACCTTATGATATTGTCATGGGTCCAACTCCATTTCAGGTGACAGCAGAGGAGATCAATAGCAAGTATACATTCCCAAGTGCTGTCACTCAGATCTTCTCCATATCGCTCACTCAACTGGAATTCCATTTTTGGACACAACTGTATTGCCAAAAGCAGACTTGAGACCACAATGCCTGTATCCAAAGGTGGACTCTGGGAAATTATAATCAATTTATCTTAAAACAGGAAAAGGCAACTATCTAGAACTGAGCATACTTTTCTGAGTATTTGATCCTAAAAATGGCCAGCAGGCAAAATCATCATCCACTATTCCCACAGGAGTTCATTTGGTATGAATACTATAATTTGATTACTTTTGGAGTTATAACTCCCATTTGTATATACTCAACATTTTCCTTTTCTATACCTGTTGTCATTCCAAACATGATTTTTTTGGCAGTTAGAACATTTTCATTTGAATTATGCTAGAGTGAGAAAACATTGTCCACTGCAAAAAGGCATTTTTGCTCACAACTCACATTAGTGCATTTTTGAAGTTACAAAATTTTGTGATTGTCTAATCCTTACTAGAGGCTAGTTTCCAAGCAAGTGTGTCAAAAATATTTTAAACTAGCTAAGTAATAAGTGATTAAAAACTATTTTGCACATCCAAACTGAAGCTAGAATAATCAGGGGATTTAAATGCAGATATATTTTTTGAACATCCAAAATATTTAAATGCTGCTCTCACAGCATAAACTGAGCAGGTGCAGAACTAATTTTCTCAGGACAGACGTTGGTACAACAGAATAGCAGTAAATTCAGGAATGCTTATGCATTACACTAAACTGATACTGTGACCTTGAATGAAATTGAGAGATTTAATACGTTCATAGTCAGGGTGACTTCTGATTGGATAATATGGATCTTTATACAAGGAGCTGTTACTTACCAGGACCTGTTCTTCCAAAGTTGCCTCTGTGTATTTCCACTTATGGAATATGATGTCCTTCACACTGAGAGATGGAACTGCTTTGAAAAGCCACATCCATTGGGGAAGAAAGGGTGATCATGAGAGATCTCACGAGGGTAACGTCTTCACCCTACTCCACATAAGGGAGTGCCACCACTGCCTCAGTTCCTTCCTTCTACCTGCAGCACCCTGATATTTTATAGAACTCCAAGGCAGAGGGGAAGATAGGCAAGTTGCACGAATGCACAGAGGTGACTTACAAAAAGGTAGGTAACCGTTTTTTCTTTGGAACTGTTGTTCTTCAAGATGTGTTGTTCATGTCCATTCCATTCTAGCTGTGTGCGCGCCCACGTTTACAGTTGTTGGCGATTTTTGCCTTAGCGATATCTGTAGGGTTGGCTGTGGCGCCCCTTTGAGTGCTGCGCTCATGCGTGGGTATTTTAGGTGCCGCCGACCCTATATCCTCTCAGTTCCTTCTTGCCGGCAACTCCCACAGAGGAGTAAGGCGGGCGGGTAATGGAATGGACATGAGCAACACATCTCAAAGAACAGCAGTTACGAAAAGGTAGATAACCATTTTTCTTCTTCAAGTGCTTGCTCATGTAGATTCCATTCTAGGTGACTTGGAGGTAGGCTTGGAGTTCAGTCTAGCGACTTGCAGCACTACTCTACCAAAGCTAGCATCATCCTGGGCCTGCTGGTAAGTGCTCAATGGGACGTACGACCAGGTGGTCGCCCTACAGATGTCCTGGATAGGTACTTGAGCTAGGAAAGCTGCCAAAGAGGCTTGCGCCCCGGTTGAGTGGGTGGTTACAATCGCTGGAGGCAGCGGCGTATTATCAACTAGGCCAACAAGGCCTAGGCCTAAGGCGGCAAATTCGCTCTTGCCCCCTCTCCAAGTCCGCCCCTTCCCCAAATCCCCGGCCCGCCTCCTCCCCCAGGCGCGCCGCGCTTCCCTCCTTCCACCTCCCTCCCAGGCTTGCCGCACTGGGAGGGAGGGAGAAGCGAGTTGGAGCGCGCTCAGAGGAGGCGGAGCAGAGGTGAGCTAGGGCCCACGGGCGCGGGAGTAACGGGGAGCCGGGAACCGCTCCCCAGCCCGCCCCAGCTCACCTCTGCTCCACCACCGCTGCCATCCCCCGAGCGCACCACAACTCCCCTTCTCCCCCCTCCCTCCCCAGCTTGCCGCGGGGGAGCGGAGGTGAGCTGGGGGGGGGGGGAGGGGCGGCAATTTTTTGACAGCCTAGGGGCGGCAAATTTGTTAATCCGCCCCTGGCTGGAAGGGGCACCTTTGCCTGATCGTAGCAGCAGTGAATGCAGGCAGCGATCCAAGAAGAAATTCTTTGAGCGGACACTGGACAATTTTTTCATCCTGTTGGCCACCGCGGCGAACATTGTGTCAACTTGCAGAATGGCTTGGTCCTTTCAATGTAGAAGGCTAGCGCCCTCCTGATGTCTAAGGAAGGCAACCTACACTCCTCTTCCGACTTATGCAGCTTTGGAAAGAAGACAGGTAAGTAAATGTTCTGTCTTGTATGAAACTGAGAGACGACCTTAGGCAGGAAAGCCAGGTGTAATTGCAGCTGGATCGTGTCTTTGTAAAAGACTGTATAGGGCAGTTCCGAGGTAAGCACCCTAATCTCAGAGACTCGGCGGGCAGATATTATTGCAACCAGGAACACAACCTTCCAGGAAAGGAGAGAGCAGGAAGCCAGAGGTTCGAAGGGGGTCCAGTGAGCCGAGACAGCACAAGATTCAGTTCCCTTGGACGAACGGGGTCCCTGACATGTGGGTAGAGGTTCATGAGGCCCTTGAGGAACTTGGCAATCAGGTACTGGGCAAAAACTGACATACCCTAGAGCAGTGGATGGAAGGCTGAGATAGCAGCCAAGTGGACCTTTTTAGAAGAAAGGGTCAGGCCTTGAAGCTTGAGATGCAGAAGATAGTCCAGGATTACCTGGAGGAGGCCCACTCTGGCAGAATGCATTTATCCAAGATCGAACAACCACTTCCATTTGGCCAGCAAGGCCATTCTGGTTGAGGGCTTTCTGCTGCCCAACAGGACCTGCTGGACAGCGGCTGAGCACTCCTGCTCCCCCACATTTAACAATGCAGCTGCCAAACCGTCAGATACAATGCTGTCAGGTTCGGATGCAGAAGACTGATGGGGTTTTGAGACAGCTTGAGCTGTAGCAGTAATGGTGCAGCCACTGAGAGGTCCAGGAGCATGCCAAATCGGTGCTGGCACAGCCAAGCCAGTGCTATGAGGATCACATTCTCCCTGTCCTGCTTGATCTTCATGAGGACTCTCTGAATTAGCAGCATTGGAGGGGAAGGCACACAACCGAGCCCCTGACCACGGGAGCAGAGAAGCATCCGACAGGGAGCATTTGTCAATCCCCCGAATTGAGCCGAAATGTGGCATTTCCTGTTCTGCCTGGACGTGAACATGTCCACCTGGAGAATCCCCTACCTCTGAAAGATGATGCTGATCACTTCCGGATGGAGGGACCACTCGTGATGAGACGAAAAGGTCCTGCTGAGGCGATCTACCAAAGCATTCCTAGCCCCAGAGAAATGTGTGGCTACGAGATAGATGTTGTGTTGTACACAGAAGTTCCAGAGCCTGAGGGCTTCCTGGCCAAGGGCAGACAAGCTGGCTCTGCCTTGTTTCTCGATACAGAACATAGCCGTTGTATTGTCCATCAGGACTTGGACCACCCTGCTGTTTATGTGAGGTAGGAAGGCTTGGCAGGTAAGGCAAACTGCTCTGAGCAATCTGACGCTGATATGTAGGGAGCGATCTTGACTTGACCAAGACATTGTGTGCTGAGATTGCCCAGGTGGGCTCCTCACCCCAGGTCCAGAGCATCAGAGATTAGGGTCATCAACAGGGATGGAGCTGCGAAGGGAACTCCCTCCAACCTGGTGGATTCTGCCACCATGTGAGTGACAACAATACGTGGTCCGGGACCCTGATCACAGGGTCCATGCTATGTCTGTTGGGGACATAGACCGACGCCAGCATGCCTGCAGGGACCTGAGGCAGAGCCACGTGTTCTGGACCACATAAGTACAGGCCGCCATGTGGCCTAACAATTTCAGGCATGTGTGAGGAGTGGTGGGAGGGTAGTCTTGCATGTATAAGATCAGGTCCACCATGGCTTGGAACCAAGCCTGGGGGAGGAAGGCTCTAGCCTAAGTAGAGTCGAGGACTGCTCCAATGAACTCTGTGTTGCACTGAAATTAAGACTTTTTCTCATTTATTAACAGCCCCAGGTCGCGACATGTGGAGCAAACCAGGTCAAGATGATATCGCACCCGATTCTGGGATCGATTCTTTATTAACCAGTTGTCAAGGTATGGATACATTTGAGCCCCTCGGTGCCTCAGGTTAGTGGCCACTGGCGCTATGCACTTTGTAAAAACTCTCGGGGCTAACGAGTGACTGAAGGGCAGCACTGTAAATTGAAAATGGCAGTGGACCAACACAAAACAGAGGAAACACCTGTGCCCTGGAAAAATGGGAATATGAATCCTTTAAGTCGAGGGCAGAGTACCCAGTCTCCCGGATCCAGGGAGGGAATAATGGAGGCCAAAGAGACCAGGCAAAACTTGAAGTTCTTGAGAGACTTGTTGAGGCGGCACATGTCCAGAATGGGTCTGAGACCCCCTTTTGCTTTGAGGATTAGGAAATAGCAGGAGTAGAACCCTTTCCCTTTGAAGTCTGGAGGGGCATCCTCTACTGCCCCCAGGCATAGGAGGTTCTCAACCTCTTGAATGAGTAGTTGCTCGTGAGAAGGGTCCCTGAGGAGGCACAGGGAAAGGGGGTGGAAGGAAGGCAGGGTCGGCCACGAACTGTAGGGTATAGCCCGAAGATATTGAGCACCCAACAGTCCAAGGTTAACCACAACCCAAAGAGGCACAGGCGGTTGAGGAAAGAGCAGGGGGGTTTATCCTGGGATGTGACTGGGGCGCTGTCCTCAGGTGTATCCTCAAAATGCCAGCTTCTGGCTTCCTTGGCCTCTGCAAGAATCAGGCTGGGTAGAGGAACGGGAAGACAAAGGGTGACGCCATTTAAATCCTTCATCTCTGTCCTTCTTCCTGTAGGAGCTGGACTGAGGGAAACCCCAAGACCTCAACAGAGGGGGGCAGATCAGTTTTCTAGACTGCTGAGGGTGGGTAGGCCTGAGGACCGGAGGATGGCATAGGAGTCTCTAAGGCTGTGGAGCTGTGCATTGGTCAGCTTCAAAGAGTCCTGATTCCTCAAACGGGAGATCCTGGAGGGTAGTCTGCATCTCCAGGGACAGCCCGGAGAACTGTAACGAGGAGCTGCGCCTCATAACCACCGCAGAGGCGACTACCCTGGCCGCTGAGTCCGTAGCGTCCCTGGCCATCTGGACAGCACTTCTCGCCACAACTCTGCTCTCTTCCACCAATGTGGCAAACTCCTGGGCTCGGTCCTGTAGGAAGCACTCCTTCAACTTGCTGATGGAGTCCCACAGATTGAAGTTGTACCTGCCTAGCAGGGCCTGATGGTTAGACACCCAAAATTGCAGGCTGGCTGTCAAATAAATTTTCCTGAAACCAGTCCAGTCTCTTGGTGTCTTTATTTTTTGGTGTGCTGCTCACCTGGCCCTGCCTATCCTTTTCGTTGACGGTGGACATAACCAGGGACCCTACTGGAGGGTGAGTGTACAGGTACTCAAATCCCTTTGCTGGGACATAGTACTTCTTTCCTGCCTTCTTGTAGGTAGGCAGAATGGAAGAGGAGGGTGTGCCACACAGACTTAGCAATTTTTAGGACCCCTGGGTAGCCAGGTAACGTGACTTGGGCCAGGGTGGAGGAGGGTATGACATTAAAGAGGTCAGACTCCTCTGCTAGCTCCTCAATCTTCAAGTTCACGTTAGCAGCCACCCTTTTGAGCATGGCTTGGTGCTCCTTGAAGTCGTCAGAGGGGATGCTCGTTTGCAAGGAGCCCACCACCACTTCATCCGGAGATGACGAAGACGACTGCACCGCAGGGGAAGTGGCGGCTTCCCTTTGTTCATCTGGAATCGGCTCCTTGGGCATCGGTGCCCACTGTGTCAACCCCTGTGCTCCGACTCCAGTAATGGCTGTGCCGTGGGCAGTGTGTCTGATGTGACCTAGGAGGAACAGTGGGCGTGTGGGACCAGCATAACAGGTACACCCCAGGGGTTCCAATAATGCCACTGAGTGGGCCCCTGTCCCTGCCTCCACACCACCACCACAGGAGCTGTGCTGGTCTCACGGCCTGGAGGCAAGTCGCCTTTTATAGGTGAGGGGGCTGAACTGTCCTTTGGACCATTGCCCTTCTGGTGACCAGGTCGGAGTGGAGATGCCTGAGTCTGCTGACTGACTCATCAGCAACCGGTAAGGAGAGGGCGAGGATCGGTGCCTGCCTGAAGAGCGGTACTGGGGAACACGAGACCGGTGCCATGACCGGGAACAATCCTGCACCGGGGGGGCGGGGGGGGGAAGATAGTCGCCTGGGAGACTGCCCAAGCGATGGTGATCTGCACCATGACAATCTCTGGAGGCCCGATGGTACTGTGGGTACGGGGATCGGCATCATGGCTCAGATGTCCTGTGTCTCATAGGTGGAGACCTTGGCGTCAGGGACCTGGGGCTTCTGACCGGGGACCAAGACTGCTTTAGAAGGGGGTCCCATAACCAGCTTGCCTGAAGATGCCGGGGTCTTAGCAGGGCCTGACGCCTGGCTTGGCGTTTGTGGTGCCTGCTGGTCTACTTGCTCTTTGGCTGCCGGGCCCACTTTGGGCACAGATGGCTCTACGAGGGGCTGAGACCCCCTGCCGCTCCCTAAGTCGGAGGTGGGTCCCTGGCTGAGCTAGGGGGTCCGACTGCAGCATTACCCCAAGTAGCTGCGTGGCAGGCACATAGCCTAACACAGGTCCTTTTCCCGAAGCCCCCTTTTTCTGTAGTGCCAGCGGCTCCATCGACTTTGACTGCTTCTTATGTGCCAGGCAGATTCTGGTGCCAGTGGTGCCCTGCACGCTGATGCCGAAGTGCCAGGCGTGGACTCCGATCAAGAGGGCTCAGAGATAGGATGAAGCGCAGCCTCCTCAAGGAGGGCCCTCAAGCGAATATCCCGCTCCTTTTGAGTTTGAGGGTGAAAGTTTTTGCAGATCCTGCACTTGTCCTTTCTGTGGGACTCCCCCAAACACTTTAAACAATTACCGTGGGGGTCGCTAATGAGACTCAAATGGCTGCACAATGAGCATGGCTTATAGCCCTGCTCCGAGGCGAATCCCCAGCCAAGACTCTAACTACTAAACTACTCCAACACTTAACTTAGTTAGACCATTAAGTACCTAACAACTAAAAACAAAGGAGACAGAACAATGCACTGTAAGAACCCGTAATGCTCTTGCGATGCAAGACAAGACGGACGAGACGCTCCGACCAATTATCATGGGTGGCAAGAAGAAACTGAGAGGGTGCAAGTATCAGAGGGGTAGCCGTGTTAGTCTGAATCTGTAAAGAGCAACAGAGGGTCCTGTGGCACCTTTGAGACTAACAGAAGTACTGGGAGCATAAGCTTTCGTGGGTAAGAACCTCACTTCTTCAGATGCAAGTAATGGAAATCTCCAGAGGCAGGTATAAATCAGTGTGGAGATTACGAGGTTAGTTCAATCAGGGAGGGTGAGGTGCTCTGCTAGCAGTTGAGGTGTGAACACCAAGAGAGGGGAAACAGCTTCTGTAGTTGGATAGCCATTCACAGTCTTTGTTTAATCCTGATCTGATGGTGTCAAATTTGCAAATGAACTGGAGCTCAGCAGTTTCTCTTTGGAGTCTGGTCCTGAAGTTTTTTTGCTGTAAGATGGCTACCTTTACATCTGCTATTGTGTGGCCAGGGAGGTTGAAGTGTTCTCCTACAGGTTTTTGTATATTGCCATTCCTGGTATCTGACTTGTGTCCATTTATCCTCTTGCGTAGTGACTGTCCAGTTTGGCCAATGTACATAGCAGAGGGACATTGCTGGCATATGATGGCATATATAACATTGGTGGTGAGAGGGTGCAGTGTTTGCAGCGCCTAATATACCAGCGTATGAGCGCAGAACTCAAGGGGGCACCACAGCCAACCCTATATCCACAGCCTATATCCACTGCTAAGGCAAAAATCTCCGACAACTGTTCACATGGGCGCACACATACCCAGAATGGAATCGACTTGAGCAAGCACTCGAAGAACAGATACTGATAAGTAACCTCTCTTTCATGATTGAGAGGCTCTGAATTCAGGGAAATTAGCAAGTGGTGTCCTACCAGGACAGTGGTGGGCAAGGAATTCTTAGCTAAATATGGACGGTTTTCCCCAACCAGGGATCAGAGCACAAAGTTAAATCCAAAGAGTACTGATTGGTGAATGTGTACACTAAACTTCAAGTTGCTGCATTATATATATCTCCATTAGGGGAACCTGCCAGAGGCATGCCACTAATGGAGTGGTGGCTCTAGTGGAGTCATTCTTTAAACTAGGGGACACTGGTTTCCTAGCAAAGATGTAACAGTGTTCCTGTGTGGTAACGAAGTACTATTATCCCAATTTTACAGATGGGGCATGGAACCACAGAGAGGTTAAGTGACTTACCCAAGTTCACACAGTAAGTCTTTGGTACTTGAACCCAGATCTCACAGGTCCCAAGCTAGTGCCATAACCGGTGAACCATCCTTCATCTCCCCATATGCTACACATAATGTATAGGAATTTCTAAAGTGCTTGGTATTTTCCAGGTAAAAACAAAGCATCTTTTTTACATCTAGAATATGGAGAAGAGTTACCCCGGGCTGGGAATGGGGTCTGCGGAAGAACATGAAGGAGAGAGGTGGGAATCTGAGACCACTTTAGACACAAAGCTAGGATGGGGCATCATGGTGACTTTATACTTGTGTACTACAATATGAAGTGGAGTGGCCAAAGCTCATGCACCCTCCTAGCAGATGGCCATTTTGATTGAAAAGCGCTCAAAAGGCTTGTGCCAGATACTTATAAGTAGGGCCCATCAACTTAATCAGGGCCCATCAACTTAATCAGTGCAAGCTTTAGGTCCTTGAAGGCGAGAGCTCACTAACTGGGGAGAGGAGAGGGAGTACACCTTTACCAGGTGTGAAAGTGGAATTTTCTGCAATTTTTAATGAATTCTATGTGCACCTCAGTTTCCCTCTATAATTAGTACTTAACCCTCCTCCATCCCCCAGGACTAAGTCTTCTCTTAGGGGCAGCACAGGATATGAGTTACCTTGCTGTCTGGGTTGCAGTGATTAGGGTCATTAAGGAATTGGCTGAAACCTGCTGAAAGTAACAGATCAATGCAGAATCCAAAGGAGACAACGAAAAGTCCCAGTGGCCAGAACATCGACACCTAGGAAATAACAGCACAGAAGAAGGAGGTTTTCCTCCCACCACACATCACAGATGCTGAGCAGAGACCCCAGCTTAAGAACAGAGGACTGAGATGTGACCAGCAGGGGATAAAGTGTGGGCTTCTAGAGGAAGCGGACTGCTCTCTCCTAGGACAAACAAGTGAGTCAAAGAGAGAGCCTGAGATAGAATCTACTATACTTGGCTGGTGATCTGCTCTGGCTTGACCAGAATGGACTATGCTTTAAACTTTATATCTCTATGTTAACATAAGAATTTTGAATGCTGTGTTCCAGCTGACTAATAAACCCTACTCTATTTTGAAAAGATTGTTTGGTGTCACTGCAAATACTTGAGGGGGTCGGGGAGGGGGGGGTGCATTAGTCCCCGAAGGGTGTATACGTGTCTAAAATCTATGTCTGACCTACCAGTCCTTGTCCCCATCCTCAAAGGAAACTTGCACAAACACTTTCAAAAGACAAGCCTGGGAAATAAAATTCATACCTCTGCTAGACACTAAAAATCATGACTGAACAGACACTGGATTAGTTGTAATAAGCCATAATCTGTAACCCACTATCCCCCTCTTTTTGTCCTAAGACTGCAGGTGTTAATGGGCTGCTCTACCTTGAATGGTCCCTTAGAATATGTGCTACCTAGTTATGCTAAATGATCTGTTCCATCTTGCATTTAGACACTCAGCATATCTTTTCTACACCTAAAGAGTTTGTGTGGCTCAAAAGCTTGTATCTCACACCAACAGAAGTTGGTCCAATAAAATATATTACCTCACCCACCCTGTCTCTCTAATACCCTGGGACCGACATGGCTACAACTACGCTACGTGTAATTACGATAAGCAGATACTGCTCCCATGTGGACTTTTAAGAAAGCTATACCTAAGCCCTGAGACTTAAGGTGTAGAAGGTACTCTAGGACTGCAGCTAATGATAAATGTGACGACCCAGGTAATTTATAGGCCTATCAGTCTGACATCAACCCTGGGCAAGATATTAGAGTGGCTGATACAGGACTTGCATAATAAAGAATTAAAGAAAGGTAATATAATTAATGCCAATCAACATGGATTTATAGAAAACAGATGCCGTTAAAAAAAAAAAAAAAGACATCAGGTTAATTTTTTTAATGAGATTACAAATCTGGTTGATAAAAGCTAATAGTGTTGATGTAATATACTTGACTTCTATAAGGCATCTGACTTGATACTGCACAACATTTTGATTAAAACACTAAAAAGATTTGAAATTAACATGGATTAAAAACTGGCTAACTGATAGATCTTAAAATATAACGAATAATGATTTCTCATTTACAAATAGATGTGTTTGCAGTTGGGACCCACAGGAATAAATTCTTGGTCCTATGCTATTTAACATTTTTATTAATGACCTGGAAGAAACCACAAAATCATCACCAATAAAGTTTGCAGATGACACNAAAGATATCCAATCTTGATTTAAAAATTATCAGTGATGGAGAATTCACTATGACCCTTTGTAAGTTGTTCCAGTGATTTAATTCTGTGACGGTTAAAAATGTACACCTTCTTTCCAGTCTGAATTTGTCTAGCCTCAACTTTCAGCCATTGCATCATGTTATACCTTTCTCTGTTAGATTGAAGAGCCTATTATTAAATATTTGTTCTCTGTGTAGGTACTTATAGTCAGTGATCAAGTCACTTCTTAACCTTCTCCAAACCTCTTCCAGTTTATCAACATTCTTCTTGAATTGTGGATACCAGAACTGGACACAGTATTCCAGTATCAGAGGGGTAGCCGTGTTAGTCTGAATCTGTAAAAAGCAACAGAGGGTCCTGTGGCACCTTTGAGACTAACAGAAGTAATGCTCCCAATACTTCTGTTAGTCTCAAAGGTGCCACAGGACCCTCTGTTGCTTTTTACAGATTCAGACTAACACGGCTACCCCTCTGATACTGGAATACTGTGTCCAGTTCTGGTATCCACAATTCAAGAAGAATGTTGATAAACTGGAAGAGGTTTGGAGAAGGTTAAGAAGTGACTTGATCACTGACTATAAGTACCTACACAGAGAACAAATATTTAATAATAGGCTCTTCAATCTAACAGAGAAAGGTATAACATGATGCAATGGCTGAAAGTTGAGGCTAGACAAATTCAGACTGGAAAGAAGGTGTACATTTTTAACCGTCACAGAATTAAATCACTGGAACAACTTACAAAGGGTCATAGTGAATTCTCCATCACTGATAATTTTTAAATCAAGATTGGATATCTTTCTAAAAGATATACAGTACGAATTGTTTTGGAGAAGTTCTATGGTCTGTGTTATACAGGAGGTCAGACTAGATGATCAGTGAGGTCCCTTCTGGCCTTGGATTCTAGGAACAATGTGCACCCCAGTCCAGAATAGACACATCAGTGATCATTATGATTAAAAGGGACGGGGCAGAGTAAAGGATACCTCCTGGAGAATGTTGTCCCTGTTCTACCATCAACAAAACTGCTGGAGCACTTGAAGAAGGATGGTCTGTCTCCTCTGAAATCAGTGCATATTTAGTGTGCAGTGTTCTGCCACCTACAGCTGCAAAGATCTCATGTTCAGATGAGCAAACAATGTGACATAGGTCAATGAGGACATCAGACCTAATGGCCTTAGCAAACACTGTGTGGTCTGCACTGATTGTTCAGAGAAGCTCTGATGCCCTTTACACTTTCCTGTGCCAATGGTGCAATCTGAGGGATCCACTCCCTGTAAAAGGCCAAGGAGATTGCGGTCTCAAGACCTTAGCAGAAGATGCTGTTGAATCCATAGCAGAGGGATCTCTCTTGAATCCTACAAGAGGATTTTGGCACACAAGCCGGGCTAATTCAGTACTACCAACAGGCCATTAGAGTATCAGGCTCTAGGCAATGACAGGCAAGAGATAAAGCTGGACCCACAACATCTCTCCCCCTTCTGGTCCCGAGAATGAAGGCAGAGCACGATGTGCATTGGGTAGCAGAGTGGGCCTCATCCATACAGAAGGGACTGGATGTGGGTCTCAGATTCTGTTATGATTGTTGGGCAAGAGGTGTACCCCTTGTAGACTTTCAGGGGTTCAAGATCCAACACGATCTCAGTAAGGGGCCCAGACCCAACAGCAGGTTATGACTATTTATACTACAACTAATTAAACTACATTACACTATTTACAATATAATGTACAAAGCTAGGATCTTGACCTGAGGACACAACAGAATGAGTTTTGTTCCATTTGTGGCAGTGACAAAGGAAAAAGCTGATGGGGTGGAGGGTGCACTCCCTTATATAGGGCACGTCACTGATGTCACCTTCATGCAAGATCTCTCCTCACCCAACAGATACTGCTTTTCAAGGCAGTTCAGAAGCTCAATGACAGAGGTGTTAAATCCCATGAGTGGCAATTCAGAGGCCCTCAAGTAGAAGCACCAATTTTAAGATTGCCTTACAACCTTAATTCTGCCCCCTTCTGCGTCCACCCAGTGCACTGAGTGAGAAAGGGATTCTATTGGAAAAAACAAATATGTGATCATGTAATTGAAGACTGCATCATAATGCAAACACACAAGGGGACAAAATTAAAGTTGCACAGGCAACTGTAAATCTGGCATTTTTAAACTCTTGAGTACTTGACCTGCAATCTATATTTTAAAGAGAGATTTTTTTTGTATGTAATTTTCTAAGATTTGTTGGGATTTTTTAAAAGGAAAAAGATAAACATTTCTATTATACAATTGTAACTACTGCCCCATCATGCATCAGCAGCAGGCTTGAACCCTAATCCTCCAGCACGGCATAAACTTGAGACATGGAATGAATGAGACTAGCAGGCAGCATGAGTACACTTATCTCAGAATGGGAATAAGTCACCAGTATCACACACTGGCTCTCCAGATCAGTTCTCCCTCCTGCCCTATTTTGTTGCCCCATGGGCAGATGGGAGAGGTTGCTAACATATTCATGTACTGGGTCTGAGGGGCTATGGGAGGAATCCAGCCTGGTTTTCTTCCTGCCCTACACTACTACAGATGCTCTGGTAGCACCCCAATGTTTCCAATACAGCATGTACTGATGCTGCAGTGGTATGGGTCCAGCTCTTTAGAACATTCATGTTAAGTTATTTTGTCATTTACCAAAATTTTCAGAGTAAAGCAAACTGAAGCAATAGCAATTTTTAACTGTTAAATACCCAAAACATTTCAGTTTGTTTTTAAATTCTTCCCCTTCCCTCCACAAGTTAAGAAAACTCTACTAGCATGCAATGATTACACATCTTATCCTATTCAGAGTTAATCTGCATCAACATTTATAAAACTGAGTGACCCACAACTCAGGAAGCAGCTAGGATGTGCACGATTTATAAATAAAATTTGTTGCTCAGTTTAGTCTTAGCTTCTGGGCATGTTACTCAAACAAATGTTTTAATTATGTGTAAATTTACACTATTCATCTGACTTGTAAATTATGCTGTAAATTTAAGAAATCTGAAGGACCCTGCACAACAAACAAAACAACCACTTCAGAAATGTGCTCTGAAGCAACCTAGAGGTGCTCCAACTCTTCAAGAATCACTCATCTCTTACTTTAGAAGTAGCACTTCTTTTTATTCAAACCATTTAATATTTTGCACTATTGGAAGAATCCGTCCCAGAGAAATATGCACTACCAGCCAAAACTTCCAGCTCATAGGGATTTGCAGAAAATAAATGAGAAATGGTGTGAAAGCTGCTGAACTAGTCACTGCAATGACACCAAAGAAAACTAGAAATACCCCCAAAGAATCAGTAATTACACATTTTGCTACAGAAGTATATTATCATACTACTGTTTTCTTATACAACTGTGTGTGGCTCAGGCCTATGTCTTTTTTTTTTTTAACTGAAATGGTTATACTGGTAGAATCTCTAATGTTGGACACAGTTATACTGTACCAAAGTGTCTTATACCAATGTAGCTTATTCCCTTTCACATACAGGAATTGTTGTACTGGTATAATACACTTTTATACCAATATATAACTATCCACAACAGGAAGGTTACACCATTAAATATAATAGTATAAAGTGGTACAACTTGTCTAGAGACAAGTCCTTTATGAAGATGTAGACAGATTTAGAAGTTTATAATGGAGGCAACTCATTTTACCACATCAAATGGAATGTAGTTACTGAAGTGTAATACTGTTATGCACTAAAGAGGTATTCTATAGCCTGTTACATTAGATATGAAACATACTGTATGCATATAAGTGTTGGTGTGTTACAAAGGTTTTATCAGCTTGAGTGAGATGGCTATATTATTTGTTAGTAACATAATTCACCTGTGGTTTTGCAAGTCATCCCAGAAAAATAATCTCATGTAGGGGGAGCAACAATGGCCTTTATTTCTATAGAGATAAGGTGGGGAAGGTATGGAAGGGGTGATGAGTTTCAGAATGGAGCAGAGAGGAAAGCTATGGGTGACAGCTAAAATTGGAAGGGGGGGGGGGGCAAGGCTTTATAAAATCTGAGTTAAAACAGGAAAGTCAGGGACAAGCTAATAAACTTGCAGGCACAGTTTAAAAAAAGAAAAGGTTTAGTAAGAAAAAGGATACATGTGTAAAGATAAACCATCAAGGTTTTAACAAAATGAGACTTGACAGTAGTAAAAAGCTATAAAAAGCTGCAGCATTAGTTGTGAAATTTAACAGTTTATGTGGGGGACTTGTACAGTGTGCCTTCTTTGCCTTTAGTCTGCAAGACTTTGATCTTTCATAGGAATCAGTGCAGGCATAAGGGACCTACCCAAACAGTAAAAGTGCAAGTTACCTTTTCCCAACTGAGATAATGACACAGACAGCTCAGCACCTCTCCTCGTGCACGTTTCCTGACAACTAACTGCATAGCTTTGTTAATCACGCCTTGGAAGGAGAATATATCATCCCACACATTTGTGATAAACAAAGTTAATTTGGCAGATTCTGGGAAGTCTAGGAGAGAAAAGAGAAAGGATAAATCAAAAAAGAAACTCTGAATACCCTTTTTAAAATCTACTGCTCAGATTGCAAAGGCTAACTCCTTACAGGTATTTTTCCTAATTTTTCCAGTGTGTAAAATAGGTGCACAAGATGCATTAGCACATTTAAAACAAATTTTTAAGTTACTTTACTAAAATAATTTTCAGAAGATTGGTATACAGTCTTGGCATATACACAGTATCTTCAAAATCATTCACCTTTTAAATAGGAATTGTAGGAACTGGTAGTAAAATTCAAATTAATGATTTTTGGCATATTAAAGTCAAACCCAAGATTATGAGATTTGACAAAGATATTTCAGTTTATTTTGTGCAGTTGACACAGTCTAGTTAGTTGCACTGTTTCCCCTTTGGTGTGGGGTTTCATTTTTGAACCTAGTAATACCTCTGGGCTTTCACAAAATCCCCTGCCAAGGAATTCCACAGGTTGACTCTGAACTGTGTGAAGAAATACTCCTTAGGTTTGTTTTAAACTGGCTGCCTATTAATTCCATTGCATGACCCAATTCTTGTGTTACTGAAGTGGTCAACAACACAGCCATCCATTTTGACCCCCGCACACACAGGCCACAGAATTTCTTCCACAAACTGGATTAACTTTGATCCTTTAGAATGATATCCAACATAATTTTAAAGACTAAGTGAAGGTGAGTCCCACCACTAGCATCTGGCAATTGTTAATTACTCTTACGGCTGCAAAACTGTATCTTATTTCAAGGTTCAACTTCCAACCACTGAATCTTGTTATACCTTTGTCAGCAAGGTTGAACCCCCTTCCTGCACTATCAGATATTTTTCCATTTATAAGTACCTATACCCAGTAACCATGTCACTTCTCAACTTTCTCTGCCTTTAGTTGAGTTCCTTAAGTCTCACATCCTAAGTGTTGTCTTGTTCCTTTGTGAGTCTGTCTACAAATTGAAATAATAATAGTCATATTTGGAGAGCAGGACTGGTAATTAATCACCCTCATCCGGAGGCTAGCTGGCAAGTACACCTTAAAACTCAAGAGGTCCAATTTCTTTTGGGTCCTTCTTTCTGAGTAGATTTAAGTTTGGATCTCTCCTGATTAGCTGCTACTATAAGTGAACCTGGTCCCAGATGGGCGTAAATATATTCAAATCCCTTACAGGGACCTGATGCCTCCTGTCAACTCATTTTGAAGCAGCCATTGTAGACGCAGTAAGTAGTTCCTCATTTATGGGCATGGTGACCCCTCTAGGGTAGAAGCATGAACGATGTCCAAGAGTTTGTTATTTCTCTTGAGCTACCTCTCCAACGGTATATCCAAGGTCTCCACCATGTGTTTCATGAGCTCCTTCAACACCTTGAATTCATCCACCAAGACAGCTATAGAAAGATTCACTGCCTCATCTGGGAAGAATGAGAAGATAGCAGCAGGGATCATAGCTGATGCTCTTCTTCACTATCCTTTTCTTGCCTCTCCAGTATCCAAGGCTAGTTTATCGGAGGTGATTTAATTTGTCTCTTCAGGGGAGGATGAACTAGCCGAAGAGACAGAGGATGATGCAGGCTTTCTGGAGTATGGCTATACACCCCGGATGTCCAATAGGGCCATGGCTGCTAAACGTAGAAAAACTGAGGTTGGAGACACATGGTGGGGGGAGGGTGTCAGGAGGGGTACTCCTTACGAGGGCCAAGTCTTTTTTTACTACCTCTCATGGGATCCTCTCTAGACTCCTTTCCTGACTCCCACTGTGTTACCCATGGAGGGAAAGGTGGACAGGTGGTAGATGAGTCCCTACTACACCCAGCAAAAGGAATAAATTTTCATTTTACAGCCAGTGGAGGCGAGGTTGATACTGGGGATACCTCCCTAATCTGGCATACCAGTGACTAACTCTGATGGCTAAAAGTGTCCAATCTTGCATGCAAGATGTGCATACTCATTGAGCAGACTCTATGTGGACAATCACCCAAAGAAGAAGTTGGTATCAATACAGTATGGTGAATGTGACCTTGTCTGTTAGTGTGTATTGTATCCTGTTAGTGAAGGATTTCTTCATATGTTAAAGATGTTATATATGATGAATATAAATGCTGCTAAACTATATATATGAAGAATTTTAACTACGAGCTCCATAGCCATGGACAGAGGGAAAGAAATACATGCACACATGGATGGAAGGGAGCAGATACTGGTGAACATGAAGAAATTATCTTCATGATAATTCTGATTCACCAGTGAACTCTACTGAAATAGCTCATCACCACCTGCAACAAGTGCTATGTTTGTTCTCAAGATAAGAGTGAAAGTTAGCAAAGTTTCTTGAGAATCAGACAAAATTGCAGGAGGAAGGCCAATGCAAAAGCAGACTACAGGGTAAGAAAATCCTGGTACTCCCAAGAGAACAAGATTAGAACCCCCCAAGGGGACTCTCTGAGATTCCCATGAGATAAATGTACCAAGCAGGGCAGGGATTCTAACAGTGTTTAAAACAAAATGTTAAGCAGTCATATGTTGCAAACAAACCTTTTGCTATGATTTTTTTTTAGATTTAAATAAAATAATTTAATGTGTTGCTATTTGCACTCTGTTTATTCTTTGCATTTCTCTAAACTTGTACACTGAAAATCCATACAGACAGTTGAAAATCAATTAAGACAATTTTAATATTTGATATTCACCTTCAAGTTCTTAGAACTATAATGTGTTTTGGGATTGTTTGCTTAAACAGCTTTCATTGAAGTTTAAGATGAAGCATGTGATGAAAACACAATCTAGAAAGAAAAAACATACAAACACAAAATGGCTATGCCACACCATACCTTCCTTAAGTAAGCTGTAGCAGAAGAGGCGGGCTCTTTCCAAATCTCCCAGCTGCCGACAGATTCCTATGTATACTCTACATAGAGCCTGAGTGAAATTGTGATTCAAAGACATCTTCTGAGTCTTCAGTTTATTGAGAATAGCATGCAGCAGTGGCTCTGCTAAATGCTGTAACAACACACAAAAGCATTTTTATTAACATTCATTATCCACAGTACAGTTGACAGACCTTCAAAAGATTAAAGTATTATTCTGAGTATTTGCTGAGTAAATAGTTGTGACATGGTCCCTGAAAGAAATACCATGCTCTTGGTAATTGTACTAAAAATGCGCATGGTGAAACTTGCAACAAATTTAAAAAGATAAAAATAAAAGTAACCAAGGTGAGGCCAGAAAAGTATAATAAACTAGAGGCAAACCAGAAGGAACAGTGTGACTTTTCATTGTCCTTCTTTAAATAAAATGAAAATAAAAATGTTCAAGTTATGAGATAGCACAGATTTATAGTAACATCCTATTAAATAGGACTGGCACATAAAGTGGAGAAACACCTAGATGAACAATGAAAATCGGGTAGGCAAATTTTGGGCTACTTTAGACTAACCAAAACCAGGCAATACGTTCAAAAGTTTGCAGCCTTTTGCTATGACCATTTTAACAGTATAAATATCTGTATTACAATTGGCCTGTCTGCTAATTTAGTTTAATTTATTACACATTTGTATTCTAGTTGGACAATGGGGATTATTAAAATATGAAATTCAGAATTATGCTATGTACCTTGTTTGCGATACCAAATTCATAGACAACTTCTTTCTCTTCATCTCTCATTACCGGGACCTTCAAAATATTTCCCACGTACACATGACTCCGAATAACAGGTAACAGGTCAAAACAGGATTCAGCAATTTTCTTCAGTGCCAAAGTCACAGGTTCAATAATATTCTCTACTGGTGAAGGCAATTCTGAATTGCAGTTTGCTGCTAATTGCCTAATTTCACAATTGTTGAGTGAGACAGTTTTACCTGCAGCACTCAGTACTTCAATATTTAAGTCTCCTATAGCTTTGATTGCAACATCTTCCTTAGTCTCCAATTGTGGCAGTTCACTGTCTAGCCTCAGCCTCTTTGCACTTCTCGGCATAGAGGCTGACAATATCCTTTTTCCAACATGACTCTGACTCCCTGAATCTTTTTGATCTTTATTACTGTGAGATTCTGAATTACTCCCTGTTTTAACAAAAGCAGTGGATGTAGAAGAAATTGCTTTGAACCCACTGAACTGACTCACTGGCCCTGGTACATTCTTGTATTCTGAAGGGGCACGCCTGTTGGGCTGAATGTTACCTTTGAGAATGTTGAGTGTTCTTGCTCTTGGTGATAGCTCTGGATACATAGTGTCCAAGATTTTCACAGAGTTTTCCTGAGGAACATCTAAAGCAGAACTACCAGCTGCAGATGAAGGAAGTCTTCCTGGCACAGGAAGTGCATGCTTTGGTGTGGCAGCACAAAATTGCAAAGGTGAGGACAAGATTCTGCGACCAACTGTTGTCTCTGAGGGAGATGGAGTGGAAAATATAGGGGGAGATTTGTACTTTGGAGCATCTGACAAAGGAGACATTAGTGGAGGAACTGGAGTTACTCTTAGAGGGGAAATAAGACCATCAAGAGGAGATGGCAGAGAGGACCGGCTAGATGAAGACATTATCGGAGAAACAGGACGAACAGTTCTTGGAGGGGTAGTTATCAGAGGTGGGAGCAGGGGAGGTAAAGGTGGACCTATCTCTTGTCTAATTTTATTGATGGTCTCAGGTGAACGTTTGGTTGGTGTAGAAGTATCAGCATTGGCTAGAACCGGCTGGGTTAGTTGGACCTGCAGAGTTTTTGTTTTTCCTTTACCTTGAGGTAATCTCTGTGTTAGTCTGCCCTGGTCTGCTTGGATTGATGTCTTGGCTGAAACATTTAAGACATCTGATGGTTCCTGGACTTTCCACCTGGATCTACTGTTGGTTTTGGATATAAGATCTAGAGAGGACTCTGAATCCACAATGTGTGTGTTTTCAAATATTGCTTTTTGTGATTTAGAGGTTTCATTGACTGGTCTAGGGTCAGATATTTCATCAGACACGGTTGGATGCTGATAGAATTCTGTCAAAAGCTTTCTACCTTTTCTTTGAAAATGTGTCTCATTAGGAAAAACATCACTGTAACTGTCATCGAAACAAGACTGACAGCCTTCTTGAACAATATTTGTGTTGATATCTGCTGAGGCAAAAGCAACACAAGTTTCTTTTTGTTTATCGTTTAATTCTTCACAAAACACTGTATGTGCTTTAGACCCTTCTATGCCAGCATCACATGACACACTTTGTTCCATATTTGATGCAAGTTTTTCATTACCATTTATTTGTAAGAAATTGC
The DNA here is from genome assembly GCF_013100865.1 of Trachemys scripta elegans. Taxonomy (NCBI): domain Eukaryota; kingdom Metazoa; phylum Chordata; order Testudines; family Emydidae; genus Trachemys; species Trachemys scripta. The sequence goes on along the minus strand of NC_048299.1, from coordinate 121,087,376 downwards.
CAGACAGACTTGTGTCTAATTTACTATTTTTTATAACATGTTTGTAGGTTTCTGAGCACTTGGCTAACATATGGTACGATAAATTAATTTCTGAAGTAGTTTGTTTTGTGGGGATCTTTTCTGATACCTCAGCAGATGTAGACGATTCTTCTAATCTTATCAAGCTAGTCTCATTGTCAGATGCTGACCCACTTGTTTTGGAATTTTCTCTATATTCAGAAGCTCTCTCATTATTTTCATTATTATGGAATACAATTCCATGTGCTGAGAAAAGTTTGCCTTTAGGATAAACCTTTTCTGTTAAACATGACTGCTCCTTTACAATACTTGGATAGTGGTGAGTTATACAAGGCATAGCCATATCTGTTAGTGCATCTGAGTACACTGAAGGAGAGCGTTCACACATTTTGTCATTTTCATCAACAGCTGTGTTAATTTCTGGCACATCCACTGTATAAGTCCAGAAAGTTCTCAGTTTCTCATTGGACACTAAAAAACGTTCATGCTCTTTTGTATACTTGACCTTTCTAAAAGGAAAGTCTTCCTCTTCAGAGTCATCTGTCTCCTTTGGAACATCAGAAGTACTTTTAGAAGATGTATTCCCATTTGTCTCTCCAGATATCTTAATAATGTTCAATTCTTGGTCATTGTTCTTCATTGTTTCATCAAGCCTATATTCTATAGGTCTGACCTGACCTTCAGAAGAGCAAAGAGGCTCTACTCTCTGAGGTGAAGTTTCTTTTATTACAGAAAGAGCTGTGCTAATTTCCTTCGAGCTACATGTTTCACATTCTGCTTCTTCAAAAACTAGACTAGCTTCCTTTTCCACATGTTTACCACTGTCAACAGAACTTGTACCAAAGATTTGTATATTTATCAATGTTTTTTGTGGTTCTATGGCATTTGGCTGCTCCTTTTCATTTTCAATTTCTGCTCTATTTTTATTGTCATATTTATTACTGGGACAATCAAGTGGCTTGATCTTTTCTTTATCATTCTGTATGGTCTTGCCCTTCACCAAATTTCCTACAGAATAATTAGGCATACTTTGGATAACATGATCATTATATTTTTCATTTCTTCTAGTTAGGGATGAAGCAGTACTAAGTGCTGTAACAGACTCTTCTTCACTGTTAGTGTCAAACGCTTGGCAATTCTGTTTGAAAGGTTCACCACACACCTGAAAGTTGAAAGCAGTGAAATCAACGAACACTGCTGTGCTCTCCAAACCAATTGTCGCTGTGACAGGTGAGTTTATTTTTTTAGTATCTATACTTCCAGTCTGCAAGACATCTTCTATGGGTAAAGCTGGTTTTCCAATAGAATTTTTTTCAGAGACAACCTGATCGGAGACATCTGAAATCTGGTTTCTCGTCTCTACTTCCTCCACACCATTCTCTTCCAAACCAGGTGAACTGTTACAGTTCTGAATCAACATGCTCTCACACGGTTTGTCATTTAATTTTTCTTTTATTTCCTCACACTGAGAATTTTCAGTTACTGAACATGAATCGAGAGGTTTCACAAACTGTGCCCAAGAAGAGTGTTCACTTTCTTTTACGACAGACTTAACAGTATCTATTTTCTCAGTTTCTAATGGCACACTGCTTCTCTCCCTAAGTTCCGAGTGTTCCATTTCCATTTCAATCTCCTGAGGTTGAAATACTTTTATAAAATTTTGAAATTTGGAAGACCTCTGTTCCGATGCAATGTATGTATTTTTGGCCTGCCTCACTTCACTAGCTCTTTCTGTGACACACTCTGGTGCAAGTAATACGTGATTAGTTCGAACTATTTGCTCAGGTTCTAGTGGATCATTTTCTCCATTTATACCAGATGCTGGGTTTTGTGACATAACCGTAGTTTCAAAATCTGGTTTCTTTTGCAATAGGTTATTAGCATCTTTTTGTTCATGGTCTAGTTTAGCTTGTAGACACCTTTCCTCCTCTGTAACTTGTAGTTCTCCAACTTCCATAACATGGAGCGATTTAGAAAATTTATATGTTTCTAGAAAATCTTCCTTGTTTACTGAACTACCATTGAAAATATTTTGTTCAGGCTGAGTTATATTGACCTCAACACACTGCTCTCCAGTTCTGAGCTGTTCCCCATCTCCAGCAGACATTGAGCAAACAGTTCTGCATACCTCTGCAATGTGGTTTTCCCCATCCATATATAATGAATCTCTGCTTCTTTCAGTGGCAAGTATAAATGAGTCACGTCTAAAAGCATTATTGTTTTCCAATCCAGCCTCTTCATTTACTTCATGTTGTTTTATATGCTCAAACTGTTTATCCAGTATCTCTTCATTGCTGATTTTTTCTTCAGCACATTGTGATTTAGTGGAGATATCTTTAGCTTCAGTGTCTATTTCAGTTTGCAGAAGTGTTCTCTCACCATTACACTGACACATCAATTCATTATCATGCTCTGCTCCAGAAAAGGATTTAGAATTTCTGAAACTAAATCTCACATCTGCCTCTTCATTATGATTTGGTTCATTACTTGTCTCTACACAGAATCCTTTTGTGGTTATTGTAGCCATTATTCTCTCCTCTGTGGTTACAATGTGCTCTTCTATGCTGGGTGTTGTATTTATTACATTAGATTTTGTTTGTATGTCGCTGGATTCATTTTCCATTTCTTCATTCCCCATCGCTTCACTAGGCTCATCCTCAAAATTCTCAGGGGTTACCAACACACTTTCAGTTCCAAAGATGGGTTCCCCAGTTTGCAAGCGAACATCCCCTCTGAGAGTGGATGCTGGTTTTGGTGTTTCTACTTTTCCTGGTAATTCAGCTTCCTTTGCTTCCATTAATTCACTATACCTTTCTTTCATATGTTCGGAATTGGCTGTAGTATTTACATTTATAACTATAGTCTTCTCTGTTTGTATTAGTTCATTAGATTTTTCTTGCAAGTATTGGAAGTTAGATGACACAGCTGAAGAGGGTTTATCTTTAATTTGTATCTCGTCAGTGTGAACTTCCTTCTCATTGATAGCTTCCAGTTTAGGTGTTGCTACCTTCAGTGTTAGGTCTGTCTCTGTAGGTCCTATATTATCAGAATCCTCTTCCAAATGTTCTTCATTGGCAAGTGTGTTCATACTTGAAACAGTCATCTCAGTTCGTTTTGCTTCATCATCTTGCTCCTTAATGTATCTTAATTTTGCTGTGAAAGTGTCTATATAAATTGGCATCTCTTCATTCTCTCTCAATTTAGTTGAGATTTCTCTATCATGAGGTTCATGTGATTTCTCATCTTCATTGCTTTCTTTCATACTGATAAAGCTAGTGTTACTCTGTGACTCTGCTTTGCCTTCTTCTAAAATACTTTCCACAATGTGAGCATTATGATCAATTTCTTCATCACTGGAATCAGTGGATTCTCCAAACAAAGTATCCTTTAATTAAAAGATACAAAAGGACAGTTTTTCAAACTGCAGTTTTTCAAATTCAGTATAATTCTATGGCTATTATATTTTTTTAAGTGAATGTATTGGCAAGCATTGGGAACTTATGAAATGTAACCACTTAAACAGGTACAGCTTGGACAGCAGAATTACAAGTCTCTCTATCAATGTTCTCTAATAATGGCCTAGAGGGAACACCTTTAAGGCAAAAGAACAATTCAGTTTCTGGTGTCTACCTTTGCTCTAAGATACCAACTGGTGAAAACTATGGAATAATGAATTCCACAAAAAGGAAGGGGAAAAGGACTACAGCAGGCAGAAGTAAAACAAGGAGGCTTAAGTTTCTGTGAGCCAACTTTTCAATGCTTGGTGCCTCAAGTTAGGTTCTTAAAATCAACACAAGTACATCTTTAGGCTCTCAAGTTTCAGAGTTTCTCTCTCAAATTCAGATTTCTGTAAACAGGCAACAGAGCCTAATGAAGCAGTTATAACAAACTAAAAACTTTCCAAGTGCATGAGACATACTGGATGCAGGGGACTTTAATGAGTGTGGAGGTGACTTTTGAGTCAGTACTTATATTCTGATTGTAATGTATATTGTACAGTATATTTATTGATGGTCATGCCATCATTTTAGTCATGCACGCTTAGTGCATTACAGGAGATTATGTGTGTGTGTGTGTCTCTCTCTCTCTCCACAAAATACAGTGTATTTTAAAAAACTCAGCAAAAATGAACTTAAAATTTGGATCTAAACATTGTGACAAAGTCCCTGTAAAGTGTTTGAAAACATGCAAACACCACCGATATTTTAGACAAGCCTATCAAATCCCTTTAATTATTTTTGCAGTACTAGAGAAGCTGAGCTATTGCCAATTCAGTCTTACTATAACTCACCTGTGTAGCCAGTGGTGAAAAACATACAGGAGATAGAAGAGGGGGGAGAGGCCTTGCCCAGTTCAATATATCAAGCAAGTTTCCACCAAGCTGTTCTTGTTCCTGATCAGAGGTCTCTGAGCTACTGTCTGTTAAGTCTGTCTGTACAACCACCTCTATAGTTTTGTCCTCATAAAAAGCACTGTCACCATTACAGTCCTGCAGACCTTCTTCAGTGGTCTTACTCTCAAATTGATCACCTCCAGGAGGCTCCTTGTCTACTTTTATCTGCAAAGCTGTTAAGGAACTTTGATTTTCAATGGTTTCTGGTGAACAATGAGGGTGAAGCGTTTTGACATCAGATTTCCTGAATTTTCGGTGGGTTTGTGCAACTTCTACAAAAGACAAAAATATAACAGTTTCTTGTATTTTTCGTTCTGTTTTATCAAGTTAATAGTATTTTGTGATTCAACATACTTTGGTCATGATTTTCTAAATATTTTCAAAGACAGCTGTAAGAAGCATCAAGGAGTTTCATTTTCAAAAAGATTATTCATGGACTATGATTAAAATGCAGACCTTCATATATTCTCAAATATAATTATACATTACCATGTCAAAAAGATATTGGGAATATTAAAGATGTACAGTTAAGGACTCGAGTCAGGAAAGGCCAAAAAAATCAAGATTACTTGAACAACCTTAACTCTGTCCATTTGCATATATGCACTAGAACTACATGATGTAGTATTTCACATATATTTCTATAACCATAGATACACACGTAGCATGTCGTAATGGTCATTCTTTTATATTAGAACAATGTGTAGTATAGTGTCTTTACTGACATAGGCCCGAGACTCTGCAAACAGATGTGTCAGCACAGACTCCAGCCTTCCAGCAAATCCTCTCACACCTAAGTGTGTGTAGTTTCAGAGAAAAGTGTGCAGAAGGGATGGGAGTTTGAACTGTTGGTGGTGGTGGTGACAGTGTAATTTAGGGAAGAGGGTGATAGAAGGCTGGCATCCCTACTGGGGCAAAATTACAGTGCATTCTCTCTGGTGTATGGCAGTTGGTGAAATATCTCTCTGGGTAGAGAACTGCTGGTTGCCTTAACTTTTCATTCTTGCTTTTTAGACTCCATGCTGTGTTAAGCATAGGCCCAATCTTAACTGACACACAAAGCAATGTTGTGATGTTATAGTTTATTATTTCATAATATAAGTGCTTAAGGACTCCAAGGATCAAGACACCATTGTGCCAGACACTGTACAGAAAAAGTTACATAAAACTCACAGTATCTGTGGTTCTTAGCGATGTTTTGTACACATAGATCCCACTTGTAGTGCAACATCTTGCGCATGAGATCAGAATATTTTGAACAGCAGTGCAAACCTGCATGCTCTCATGTTTTCCCATCCCAGGACATGCGAGGTGGAGCAAGCATGACCACCTCTCAGTTCTCTCTTACTACCCATGGCATTGAGAAAGAGCTCAGCAATGTCTGCCTGCTACCCTGTAGTATCCGGTCATTGAATCAATTGGTTTTTCTAGATATTTTAACCACACCGATATTTGTGTTAATATTCAGCAGGTAAGGTGTTTAAGACAACATAAGATTTTTAGAATAGCTAATTTGTAATGTTCAGAGATAACAGAATAGTGTTTAGCCTGAATTAGTGCATTTATTTTTATAGCAAATACATTAAAAACCTAGGTTTCAGAGTAACAGCCGTGTTAGTCTGTATCCGCAAAAAGAAGAACAGGAGTACTTGTGGCACCTTAGAGACTAACAAATTTATTAGAGCATAAGCTTTCGTGGACTACAGCCCACTATTGCAACATACCTTCTGTAAATAACTTGCTTGTTTTTACTGGCATCCTTGAGTGACCCTGAACAGAAGCTGCTGAGAAAAAAAATAGCCATTAGTACAATTTGTTCTCAATGAGAAAGAAAAAAGAAAAAAAAAAAAAAAAATACTTTCAACAGCATTCCAAGACACTTTGTGCTCCATCTCACCCAAGATATAATCATGTTCCTGGTTCTGTGTTTTTCCTGTTGTGCTGTCAATACACATCCAGAGCTCCTCCAATAGCAGCTTTATTTTTCCTGTTAAAAATAAATACTTTACAATTAAATAGCTTAAGTTTGTGAATTTGTCATATCACTTTTGTTCTAAGTAAGCATACACATATGAATACAGTAAAATAGAGAATACTAAAATCTAGCATTATATATTAATTACAAGTATAAAAAAAAAAAAAAAAAAAGATAAAGCAACCATTTTATCTGGGGAAATATATCCCAGATACCCAATCCAGGAGTTAACTGTCTTTCAGGCAGGTGCTTCTCATGGGTAGGAACTTGGAGAAAATGCAATAATTTTAAGTTTTCGTGTACATTTGCTTAGCTACAATCAAGGCCCAATATCCTAAGCAGCAGATCAGACCTGAATCATGCAGCAGGTAGTCCTCACTCTGTCAGTGGCTCAACATTTAGTACAAGGATGGTATAGAGGAATCAAAGCTATACATTGCTGCATGTAGGATTTGCAGGGGGTAGAGAGGCTGTGGTTCATGAGAAGCACAAGCCCCAGTCCATTGTTTGCTCCTCCCCATAGAGAGTCCTTGAGACTCTAAGAAAAATGCTCTCCATACTGAGCTTTTAAGGCATGCAGGTGCAGGGCTCTCTTGTCTCTAAGCCCCTGGCCTGCAGCTCCCCATGCACTGTGCCAGCCATGACTTTCTCTCCTCCTACAGATCTCAATAAATTCAGAAAAGATAGAAATGAAACAAGAAATTTGGGAGCAGATTCAATCAAGTTAAAATTAATGGAGGTTTTTAGTAAATTCAAAATTACCTACCTGCCATTTCCTGTTGTAATATCAAGACAAAGAACTTATTTAAAAGGCACTACCAAAGCACGTGAAATTAAGTAAATGCAGGTAGATTGATATTCTGAGTGTTAACTTTCAAAGGGGTGTGAATTGAAATGGTTAAATAATGAAAATACAATTATAGCAGCACTAAAAAGAAAAGCAAAAAATGGAGAATGCTAACAATCTTATGAACATACGTAAAGGTGCACAGGATCAGACCAATGGTCTATCTAATTCTGTCGGTCAGTAGCAGTTGCTTTAGGGAAAGTGCAAGAATCTCTGAAGTGTGAAATTATAAAAGCCTGCTAATAGAGCAAGTTTCTTCATAACTCTTTCACAGGTTGGTTTATGGCCTAAAGTACAAGGGTTTGTCTCTTACGACTTTTTTCTTTTTTTTCTCATTACCAATGAAATTTTGGATACTTGTTATACATACTATATTTATATATATAAAAATATCCAGCCATTTTTGGTATCTTTATAAACTCTTGGTCTCAATGGCTATAGCAACACTGAGGCTGGGAGGTGATCCGCCAGCACAGGCAGAGACACTCATGCTAGCACACTAAAGACAGTAGTGTGGACATTTCAACAAGGGCAGCAGTTCAGGCTAGCCACCCAAGTCCAAACCTGACTAACTCCCAAGTCTGCTGCAATGTTCATATTTCTATTTTTAGCATGCAAGCTAGTGTAGCTAATGCAAATCTGTCCACCCACACGGGATTCACATTTCCCACTGGGCAGACATACCAAATGATTTCTTGTGATGAGCTTCTTTGGCAACTGTATGTCATGAAAAAAAATTCCATTTTATCAGTTTTTAATTTGCTCCCTTTCAATTTCGCTGATTATCCCCTTCCCCTTGAATAATGTGAAACAGTAAATAGGAGCATCTGCTCCACTTCTCTGTGCCATTCAAGACTAAGGCTGCAAGTTTGTCATGTAGGTCATGGATTCCGTGACTTTCCAGGATCTCCATGACTTCTGCAGCGGCTGGTGCAGCTGGCCCAGGGGCCGCTCGAACAGCTCAGACAGCTCCTGGGCCAGCTGCAACAGCCACTGCTGGGGCAGTCTCGGGCCACCGCACCCCTCTCCCACAGCAGCAGCAGGAGTTTGGGTGTGGGAGGGGGCTCAGGGTCATGCTTACCTCAGGGGGCTCCCCATAAGCGACGATATCCTCCTCCCTCAGCTCCTAGGTGGAGGTGTGGCCAGGCAGCTCTGTGCACCGCCTCTGCCTGCTAGCGCTCAAGGTCTCCCCTCACAAGATTTAGTCAAGGGTATGTATTACAAGTCATGGACAGGCCACAGGCCATGAATTTTTGTTTACTGCCTGTGACCTGTCCATGACTTTTTCTAAAAATACCCATGACTAAAATGTAGCCTTATTCATGAGCTCATGATAACAAGAGTATATTTATATGACATCCGTTCAGTTTGATCTCTATTATAAAATAATTTGTCCCTATCTTCCCTCTCTTTATATGGATGTTTTCCATGTCTAAGCATTTCTATCACTGTTGTTGAATCCTTCTATTTCTGCTATATCCTTTATTAGATACAGTGACCAGAACTGAACTAAGTATCCCAGATGAGGGTGTACCACTGTTTTATGTAATAACAGTATAATATTTTCCATCCCTTTTTCCATGCACCCTAAGTGTGTCCTGTATCAGTGTCACTGGTAGAGAAGAATACAACTCAAGACATCATAATACATTTTAGACTAGCTGGAACATGTTTGCTTTTGATAGTTTGTGTCAGATTACCACCATGTAGCTTTGTTGCAGTTATGAAAATTGCTGTGATGTCACACTTCACCATGACCTCTATCACATAAATAGGCATATTATGTACAATAGGTATTTTCCACCACCACCTGTCATTTATGGGTTCTCTGATTCGGAGATAACTACTTAGCAGCTATTTTCCAAACAAACTTCTCATTAATAGCAAAGCCCTCCCACTTCCTGAAACTGAATTTAACACACCAAATTAGAAACAGAAGGATGACGTGAAATGCAAATTGACTAGGGTTTTCAAAACCAAACAAGCAATAAGTAACAAATGTCGGACTTATTTTGCAAAAAAAAAAAAAAAAAATTAAAACTTTTTTTGCACTTAAAGTCATATACAAATGCTCTAAAACAGGGGTCTCAAACTCAAATGACCACGAGGGCCGCATGAGGATTAGTGCATTGGCCCGAGGGCCGCATCACTGACATCCACCACTTGCTGCCCCCAGTCCCACCCCCACTCCACCCCTTCCATGAAGCCCTGCCCATGCCCCACCTCTTCCCTGCCCCCAGGCGGTGCAGGAGGGGTGCAGGGTGTGATGGGGGCTCAGGGTAGGGAGTTGAGGTGCAGGAGGTGTGCAGCAGGGGGCTCAGGGCATGGAATTGGGGTGCGGGGTGGAGGGGTGCAGCAGGGGGTCGGGGTGCAGGGTGCGGCAGGGGGTTGGGTGCAGGGAGTTGGGGTACAGGAGAGGTAAGAGGTGCACGGTGTGGCAGGGGGCTCCGGACAGGGGGTTGGGGTGTGGGCTCCGGCCTGGCGCCGCTTACCTAGAGCGACTCCAGGGTGGCAGCACCTCACTGAAGAGAGAGGCTCAGGACTAGGGCAGAAGGGCAGGGGAAGGGCAGCCTGCCCTGGCCCTAGTGAAGAGGGACACTAGGACCTGCCGGAAGCCAGCAGCCTGCAGACCAGAGCGGATTCAAGGCTCCAGAGTCACCATGTGCTGCAGGCTCCAGGGCAGTGAGGAGGCAGCAAGTGGGTGCCAGGAGACACTCGGGGGCGGGGGGGGAGGGGGTGTGTGGCAGGTGCCCCAAACATTGGGGAGCAGCGTACGGGGAGCTTAACAGGCACAAAAAATAACTCGGGGGGGGCGGGGGTGAGGGGAGTTTGGCAGCGACAGGAAGTAACGGGGGGGGGGGGGCGTGGGGAGCTCCACAGGCTGCAGGGAAGAGCTCCACAGGCCGCATGTGTTTGAGACCCCTGCTCTAAAACAAGGAATAGAACTGGTCAGAAAAAAAGGAAAGTGTTTCCTTTTCCCCCGTTTTTGTGTTCATCAAAATTTTGTAAGTAGTTTTTAAAAATGAAACAATTGGTGTTCAAAAAGAGCACATGGGTGAGAGTGCATATGAGAGCTGCAAAAGTACGAGTTAGGTAACCCTCACTTAAAGTGAGGAATCCCTCCTCAGCAATTAAAATTAAAATGCATTCTGGAAGAAGGTTACGGTCAGGACACTGTTTGCTTTGCTTGCTCAGCAATTTCCATTTGGAATTAGAGAGGTAAAGAGCAGAACGGTCTACTGAATATTCAGCAGATGTGTTAGCTTTATGCAAGGTACAAGGCAGAAGTGATTCATTATGAAGAAATTTTTCATATCCCTTCTTTTAGGCCATTCTCCCTGGATTTTTGCCTCCTTGGGGAAGGTATAGCCTGTCAGTTTGACAAAGAACACCAAAGATTTAATTCATATTTTGTATCATTTGCTTTACTTGCCTCTTCATTATCTGAATTGAGGACACTGGAAAATAGAATGAAATTATCTTAGTCTGTCGATTTGTTTTCAGGCTGGATTTTGGGTAACTGTTAACTGGTGGTTGCATATGAAAAGTGAAAAATTGTTTTAAAAGTGACAATTTAAAATAAGTAAGTCTTTAGAGCCTCCTCAGCATGAAACAATGGAAATGAATTGCATATCAACTTTAGTGGCGTATATTCCCTCATAAAGGTATATTGATTTTCATTCCGAATACCAACTAATTCTGCTCTTATAATATATATTCATTATAAATCCATTTCCAACCATCTGCACTGCTAAAAATACTGCTGCCAAGACAGCAAAATATATTTCTGCAGAATTACAGTATGTTTCAAACCATCTGTACTGCACAGAAGAAAGTCTAACAGAAGTGTACCTTTGTCTATGTTTGCTACTGGATCTTCTCTTGCACTCTGTGTCTCTGCATGTTTTAACACTGAAAAGAATGAATACAGTTTAATGATATACAGAAAGTAACAATTTGAATACAACTATAAATCTGAAAGCAAACAAAAACTGGATACTCACCCTTTTTGCATTTCTCTTTGGGAAAGTCATCATGTTTTTCCTGTTTAACATTAATTATGTTAAATTGCTATGCAATACATATATATTTTACAGTATTTACACTGAAAAGACCAATGAGCTTTGGTCAATATTTATTTAGAGTGCACTAACTTTATAAATGCTGTGTAGGTTCTGAAACAGCAACTAAAATACTAAGTGTTGTAACTCAATATCACCAAGCTAATTCAAGACCTTACTATAGTATTAAATAGTTGAATACCTCAAGCTGAAATATTCATGAAATTCAGTTATTGTATCTACTTTCTTTTAGAAATACAACAGAAAGATTTTTTTTCCCCCACAAAGTTGCCAATTACTACCTGTGCCTTCTTTAGCTCCTTTTCAAGAACTTTCTTTTCAGTCTTCAACTGTCTGAAGTCTTGCATATGCTTTGCTGCAGCCTCTTTATTTAAGGAAAAAGAACCACAGGCATGAGACTACTAATGCACAAGTCAAAGTACCTGAAACCAGCAAATATAAGTGACGAATCCACACTTACATTTCTGCATTTCTGATTTGTTAACCTTTGAAAGTTTATCTGGGATCCATCAATGTATGTGTGATTTCTTCTGAAGTATTTTACCAGGATTAGATGTATATTTAAAGTTACAATAAGACAACACCAAAGCATCACAATATGAACCACCACTCATGAACTTAAATACAGCCCCATACTTCCCAAATAGGAAAGGCAGGTCCAAGCTGGGTGATATTTTTCACATGCCCTATTTATCCTATTTAATGAAGGGGCTAGGGAATTAGAAGTTAAAATAAAAATAAAAATGTGTTAATGTTGCATAGGAATCTGGTCAAATTCAGTCCTAGTACATAAAATGCAAGCCCCTTTGACTTCAGTGGGAGCCATGCTCACTTGCACTAAGGCTGAATATGATCCAGTTTCAGCACTGGTACTAGGGTTACCATACGTCCGGATTTTCCCGGACTTGTCCGGCTTTTGGGGGCTCAAATCCCCGTCCGGGGGGAAATCCCCAAAAGCCAGGCATGTCCGGGAAAATCGGGAGGGCTCGGCCGGGGCCTCTTTGGCCGGGGCCAGTGCGGGGCCAGGCCGGGGTCGCGGGGCCGGGGGCATGGTGCCGGGCCGGGAGCCGGGCCGGGCGCGCGGTGCCGGGCCGGGGTCCAGGGGCGCAGTGCCGGGCCGGGGTCCAGGGGCGCAGTGCCGGGCCGGG
>NC_048299.1:121012909-121074576 GCF_013100865.1 Trachemys scripta elegans | reverse complement strand
CGCGCCTCCTCCCCCCACACTCCCCCTTACCTGCTTCAGGCTTCCCACAAACGCGGGAAGCAGGGGAGGGGGCGGAGACTTTGGGGACGGGGCGGGGCTGGGGGCGGGGGCCCGTGGAGTGTCCTCCATTTGGAGGCACAAAATATGGTAACCCTACTGGTACCAAAGGTCTTTGTACTCAAACACTGACCTAGAGAGACTTTATTAAGGTGACTAATCAAAATTATAGAGCTGAAACCAAAGATACTGATTGTAATGACTTATTATTTATGACATCCTGACATACCTCAGGAGATTCTGGAGTTATAGTCTAATTTCTGCATATTGTAAAGCACCATCTAAAAGCCTCTTCTCCACTATAGATGTGTATGCTATGGTTCATTCTCAACTTTATCATCCTTCAGATATTTCAGCTTTAGAGCCAATAAAAGTAGCCAAAACAAAGCCTATCATCTTTCTTCCCAAACCCTTTCTCCTACCTTCATTCTCCATTATGACTGACATTAATATATCCTCCATGTCACCCAGGTCTGCAAAATGGAGGTCGTCTTCAACTCCTTATCCTCCTTACATCCAACCCATGACCAAATCCATTTGACTTTTTCTGCATAATTTTTCAAAAATCTGCTCCTTCCTTGCCAAATGTTGACCAAATTGCTCAATCACACCATTATCTCTTATCTCAAAAGGAGGATAGGCATTTAGAAACTGTGACAGACCCAGACCAGTGGGGTACAGGAGTCTGGTAGAGGGCAAATATACTGGTCACTGGATGAGTAGTTTTCAGTTCCCTCAGTGACCAGAGCAGGGGCTGCACTAGAGTAATCAGGAACCTGCTAGAACCAGTTAAGGCAAGCAGGCAGGCTAATTAGGACACCTGGAGTCAATTAAGAAGAAGCTGCTAGAATCAATTAAGGCAGGCTAATCAGGGCACCTGGATTTTAAAAGGAGCTCACTTCAGTTTGTGGTGTGAGTGTGAGGAGCTGGGAGTGAGAGGGTGTGCTGCTGGAGGACTGAGGAGCACAAGCGTTATCAGACACCAGGAGGAAGGTCCTGTGGTAAGAATAAGGAAGGTGTTTGGAGGAGGTCATGGGGAAGTAGCCCAGGGAGTTGTAGCTGTCATGCAGCTGTTACAGGGGGCACTATAGACAGCTGCAGTCCACAGGGCCCTGGGCTGGAACCTGGAGTAGAGGGCAGGCCCGCATTCCCCCCAAACCTCCCAATTGACCTGGACTGTGGGTTCTTCCAGAGGGGAAGGTCTCTGAGCTGTTGCCCAACTCACATGGTGAATCTCTGAGGCAAGAAAATCCGCCAATAAGTGCAGGACCCACCAAGATAAAGGAGGAACTTTGTCACAAAACCTTTGTAGTGTAGTCAAAGGGGGCAGGCTCCCCAGCCATCAAGCCAGAATTTTAGCCAAGTTCTTTAAATATTAACCTGATCCTGAATAAGTCATGTAGTATGTTAATGTTCTATTTTAACTTTGCCTTAATAAAAGGTTTAAAAAAGATTAAATGAGCCACTAATATTGTAAATTGAATATGAAAATGACAATTACCTTCCAGTTTCTTCACTTTGGCTTCCAGTTTCTTCTTCCTGATCATCAAAATAAAAAAAATTCTATATTTAGATCTCACCATGCTGCATAAGAGACCAGCTGCATTACAAATCAATCCAACAGTTTTTGTGTAGAAAGTACACTCAGCATTTCATAGATTAAGTTATTTAAACCAAAAGCTTTTAACCTGGGTACCTAAATTTACGGACTTAACTGTTTTTCAGAAATGCTCAAATTTGCAGAGGGGGAGGGGAGGAGGAGAAATCAGGCCACTAAGCTAGGTATCTAAATATGTATTTAGAATTTAGATACTTTACCTGAAGCAACAGTTTGAATATTTGGCCTTAACTTGTCTGTGCTTTAGCTACCCTATCTATAACAATAATCCCCAAACTTTTTACCCTGTGTCCCCCCCTTACCACTGTCCATGCACTACCAAAGCTGGGGCTGCAGTCACAGTCAGGCTGGGAGCCAGGGGCAGGGGCAGAGGCAGAGGCCTGAGCCACAGCTGGGGGTGGGTCCGGGGCAGAGAGCAGAGCATATCCCAATTTGAGGGCTTAACATCCAACCTTGCTGTAATTTTTTCCTCACAGCAAAGGCCCACATTATATTAAGATTCCCATGATAACTGTTTTTGACCCAGATTTTATAGAAGAGATAAAAGACTACACACATTTTAGTCAAAGACAGCTGAACCTTTAAGCTTTAAGCTTCTTTGTTTCAGTCTTCACTGAGAAGTCTGAAGGAATGCCTAAAATAGTGACTGCTAATGGGAAGGGGGTAGGTTTAGAAGATAAAATAAAAAGAGAACAAGTTAAAAATCCCTTAGAAAAGTTAGATACCTGCAAGTCACCAGGGTCTGATGAAATGCATCCTAGAATACTCAAGGAGCTAATAGAGGAGGTATCTGAGCCTCTAGCTATTATCTTTGGAAAATCATGGGAGACAGGAGAGATTCCAGAAGACTGAAAAAGGGCAAATATAGTGCCCATCTATAAAAAGGGAAATAAAAACAACCCAGGAAACTACAAACCAGTTAGTTTAACTTCTGTGCCAGGGAAGATAATGGAGCAAGTAATTAAGGAAGTCATCTGCAAACACTTGGAAGGTTGTAAGGTGATAGGGAATAGCTAGCATGGATTTGTAAAAAACAAATCATGTCAAACCAATCTGATAGCTTTCTTTGACAGGATAACGATTCTTGTGGATAAGGGAGAAGTGGTGGATGTGGTATACCTAGACTTTAGTAAGGCATTTGACACAGTCTTGCATGATATTCTTATCGATAAACTAGGCAAATACAACTTAGATGGGGCTACTATAAGGTGGGTACATAACTGGCTGGATAACCATACTCAGTAGTTATTAATGGTTCCCAATCCTGCTGGAAAGGTGTAACAAGTGGGGTACCGCAGGTGTCTGTTTTGGGACCGGCTCTGTTCAATATCTTCATCAACTGAGATATTGGCATAGAAAGTACGTTTATTAAGTTTGGAGATGATACCAAACTGGGAGGGATTGCAACTGCTTTGGAGGATAGGGTCATAATTCAAAATGATCTGGACAAATTGGAGAAATGGTCTGAGGTACACAGGATGAAGTTTAACAAAGACAAATGCAAAGTGCTCCACTTAGGAAGGAACAATCAGTTTCACACATACAGAATGGGAAGAGACTGTCTAGGAAGGAGTACAGCAGAAAGATCTAGCAGTTATAGTGGACCACAAGCTAAATATGAGTCAGGGTGATGCTGTTCCAAAAAAAGCAAACATGATTCTGGGATGCATTAACAGGTGTGTTGTGAGCAAGACACGAGAAGTCATTCTTTCGCTCTGCTCTGGTTAGGCCTCCACTGGAGTATTGTGTCCAGTTCTGGGCACCGCATTTCAAGAAATGTGGAGAAATTGAAGAGGGTCAAGAGAAGAGCAACAAGAATTATTAAAGGTCTTGAGAACATGACCTATGAAGGAAGGCTGAAAGAATTGGGTTTGTTTAGTTTGGAGAAGACAGAGGGGACATGATAGCAGTTTTCAGGTATCTAAAAGGGTGTCATAAGGAGGAGGGAGAAAACATGTTCACCTTAGCCTCTAAGGACCGAACAAGAAGCAAAGGGCTTAAACTGCAGCAAGGGAGGTTTAGGTTGGACATTAGGAAAAAGTTCCTAACTGTCAGGGTGGTTAAACACTGGAATAAATTGCCTAGGGAAGTTGTAGAATCTCCATCTCTGGAGATATTTAAGAGTAGGTTAGATAAATGTGTCAGGGATGGTCTAGACAGTATTTGGTCCTGCCATGAGGGCAGGGGACTGGACTTGATGACCTCTCGATGTCCCTTCCAGTCCTAGAATCTATGAATCGATGCTTAGTCCTTCAGGGGAGCCAGTTTCCAGGTCAAACAACAAAATGAACTAATGCATTTATAAGAAAATAAGTAGTTAGATATTACACAGGCAGACAGTGAAATTAGCATTACAACAATATTACAGAACAAAACAATGTTAATTTTATAGATCTTCTGTGCTGTCATTTATTCCTATAGAATTCCATAGCCACTAAGGAAGTGCAAAGTGAAGTCATTACACAAAATCCAAATCTTACTTTAGTTAGATCAACTTAAGGTTTTATTAAGGGTATATCTGCACTGGAGCTGGAAGATGTAAATTCCAGCTGGAGGAGACATATCCACATTAGCTCTGACTGAGATAGATCACTAAAAATAGAAGTGCAGCTGTGGTGGTGCAACAGGCTAGCTACCCCAAGTACGATCCCATCTGAGACCACAGGTACATACTCGGGGCAGCTAGCCCCTCACACCACTACAGCTACACTTCTATTTTCAGTATGCCAGCTACATGCTCTGACTCTCAAATGGCTGCACCATCTTTGTTGAAAAACTGTAGTTTTATTTTGAAAGTTTCATGTTTCAGGATAAAGGAAAATTTCAGCACAAAATTGTTAAAACCTATTAAGTCAGAAACAACTGAAAATAGGGTCTTACCATGGGAAGCATTAGGGAACCTTAACAATAGGTGTTGATGCCAGCTCCCCCACTATATTTGCATATAAAGAGAGTAAATACAAATAAACACAATCTCTACTGATAATTTACAGGTAGCTTGTGCATTTCCATAGAAATGATAGACAAGAGTAAGTTCTTAAAAAAGAATGACTCACTTACACAGAATCACTTCTAGCAATTTCTTCTTTCACCCGAGCATATTCCAGATGAGTCTGCTGATAAATCTTGAGAGAACTCTAAAGAAAATAAAGCATATCCTTATAGTGGACAGAAAACAGTGGGTTGGCAGAGTTTTGCCTTTTCTACAGTACATAAATGGACAGTGATCACAAGGAACACACTCTACCCAGGAATAAAAATAAATTAGAAAAGGAAGTGTTTCACCTATGATTCGTGTTCTCTGAAGGTACAAGCTGTGGCAGCTCTATTTGTCTGCGTTCCCAGCACTTAACTAGATGGAAACTCAATGTTAAAATTGCAGAGTGTGAACACTGTGGATGGTACATTCTGCCCTTGCTGAACAGGTGCCAGCACCACTTAGCCCGTGCTGACAAAAGGAACTAAGAACATTAATGAATGAATCCACAAACTACTGTCTACAGTGAATACATAAGTGTGGATTTAATCCAATGTATAAAATCAGAAACCATGATTTAAAGGTAATTGTTTTCTCCAAAGGCATTAGTTAATAAACCTAGAAAATTCCCACGCTTGGAGATTAAAACACATTTATGGATACTCCTACAAAAGACAGCCTCAGCCAAACAAGGAAATAAGAAAAACTATTAAAGGCAAAGTCAAGCAACAAATAGCGAGCAAGAACCAGTGTTCAAACTGCCATGAGAAGTAAAGCATAACTTCTACAACTCTGGGCATACCCCATCTCTCCTAAGGAGTATAGGTGCTGGAGAGTTCAGTTCTCCAGCAAGATATGTACTGAAGCCTCAAGAAGCCAGAGCTTCTGTTAAGTAAAAACATGTAATATTTTTACCAGTCACACAGTACAAATCAAGTAATGTAAAGTGGTATGATCCTTCCACTCCATTTGGACTTCTCTAATACCTTCCCTATACTAAAAAGCAAGGTCTCTCCATAACAGCTAGAACAGTTGAGAATCCTATGCAATAGTCTATCTGCTACTTGCCTGTCAGAGTCTCATCAATGCCCCAGCCTGTAACAGTCTCCTGGAAGCAAGCCCTTTCATTTGCCAGGCCCCAACGACTCATATAGGATTAATAAAAATCTGACAAAAAATTCAGACTTTGTCACAATCATCCAAATATCCAGGCACTCAAGCACAGCAAAAGATGCTGAAAATTTCTCCTTGAAGTATTCAAATATATTATAGGTTGAGGAAGGCAAAAGGATCAAATTAGGTCAAGTAACCCATATTCAAATGCTAGAAAACTCTCCAAATGCTTAACTTCATCAGGCTGAGCCAAATTAAAATGACTATGGAAAGAGCAATAATGAAGATGAGCACTACTATCAGAACCCGAGAAAAGGAAAAGGAACTCTCAGTAGTAGGGTCTGTACCATTCCAACACAAAATGGAATATACTATCAGGTGTTGTAAGGTAGCAGCCCTCAAAACTCTCTTGCTACGAAAATCAGGCTCTAGTCACACAATAGAGTTATGCGCCCTTAAGAGCGGGGATCCAGTATAATCAGTATGCTTGAAGTATTTTCAAAAAAACAACGGCAGAGGAGTGGGCTAGAACATCTAAAAAGTCTTCTTGCTCTAATGTATACAGTTTGCACACAAAACATTACTAGAAACTTAACACAAAACAACATTAACCTTCAAAGACAACCCACAATTCTTTTATAAAGTATCTTAGTAGCTCAAAGAGGCACTAAATGCCCTCAATAGACTGGCTAAAAATAACAATACATTATTACTTTATATTTATATAGAAGCTTTCATTCCAAAGGATGTCAACCCATTTTATAGATTACCCACACTGGAGGAATCATTTCATATACCAATTAAAGGGAACACTTCACTCACTGCCTAACATGGGCAGAAAGTGGAGCTATTCATTGTGGACAATACATGACACCCCAACCCTCTAGAGTTTCAGTCTAAGTCTTGAGGACTTTGCCCAGAGCCAAAGTTGTCTGTACCAAGGGTCTCTGGCATGAATGCTTTGCATTCCAAACACTGTGCTAGACAGTGTTCTCCCCCAGGCTGAAAACACACTGGACACAGACGTCCAATTCAGGGAAAATAAATTGGCACAAGGCACAGTATATGAACCCTCTACATGGTTCTTTTACTAACGCAAGACCCTGAACACTCAACAACATGCAATTTGTAATATCTAGAACTACTTAATTATATGTAATAAAAGCATAGAAAGAAAGGGTCTGTGGTGCAGATCCAGACACTGCAAACAGGTTTCAGAGTGACAGCCGTGTTAGTCTGTATCAGCAAAAACAACAAGGAGTACTTGTGACACCTTAGAGACTAACACATTTATTTGGGCATAAGTTTTCATGAGCTGTGGGTTTTAGCCCATGAAAGCTTATGCCCAAATAAGTTTGTTAGTCTCTAAGGTGCCACAAGGACGCCTCATTGTTTTTGCAGATACTGCAAAGGGTTCTTTGAGTACTCTCCATAGAGCAGGTGAAGGCACAGAGCCAGGTGGATGCTGCTATTTCTTATGTAGTCTCAAACACACATTTAATGCCACTAGAGGGCACACACAGGCAGTCCAACTAGACAGCATTGAAAGAGGATTCTGTGCTTGAAACGCCACAGGGTGTCATTTCCATGAGTTTGAAAGCATCAACAATCTTCAAATAATTACCACTGCACTTTCAATATCTCCGCTCTAAGAATGCCTCATATTCAATGGACAAAACTTAGTACCGCGGCACCCTGGGGACTGAATTGTCTTCCATCCAAGTAATGAGTCAGCTTAGCTTGAAAAATGATAGGCCCACATGTATGCAAGCCATGTACATTATAAATTCTGAAGTTACATATTAATATCTCTACCCTTAACTAGATATTGGGGACATTCTGTACAGTTTGTTACACTTAATGTTAAGCCTCACATTAAAGAGGGTAACCTAAATGTTTATGAAGTATAGTAGAGCTGTAAATTGCCCTCCCCCCACAAGTCTAGAAAAGCTGTCCTAGCAGTGTTGGTCCAATTCTGCTATGTTACTTTCACAGTAAAGGTACTACTCAATGGCAATAACACCATTACAATAGATCTACGTTCAGAGTAAACGTGACAGAATTTGAAAATTTATGACTCAGAGCTGCCAAGCAGTTTGAGGAAGAGGGGAGATCACTCCAAGATGTTTTGTTGTCACTGCTAAAGTTAAGATACCGGCAGTAAAACTAGTGGCAAAAAATCCTCTAGTCTGTTGCAACAAAGCATTTATTAAGAGAAGGTTTCAAAAACTTTTAAACAATCCTCATACTTTTCAGCATACCTTTTTCTCTTCCAATTCTGCTTTCAGAGACCCCAATTCTTGCTGACACTTTTCTAGAGGAGAGATTTTTTGTAGCATCTGTTCCACTTGGTGACGAAGAGTGTTATTCTCTCTGAAATGGACAAAGACTACAGAACATGCGGCCAAAAAACATGGATTTTGTTCAAGTCTGAACTCAGTGCTGTATCTCCTGAAACAGCAGCTACTTTGCTTTCCCCTACAGGACAGTTGAAAATGCTCTCAAGCTACTTGTTTGCTTTACTGTTGTAGTTGTGTGGTTCTCAGGATATTAGAGACTAGGTGAGTGTAGTAATTTGTTTTGCTGGCCCTGAAGAGCTCTGCGTAAGCTCAAACGCTTGTCTCTTTCACCAGCAGAAGTTGGTCCAATAAAAGATATTATCTTATCCACCTAGTCTCCCCAACTACTTGAACATTCTTGGTGTGTGAGCCAACTTAGCATTTATCCATGTAATATGCTTTCTTCATAGAAAATTTGGGTCAGATTTAAAGAGAACTGAGTGGAGTGTGTAAGCCTAAGTTTCCATACTGGCTCACAGATCATAAATAAGAACGTAATTCAGCCCTCTTCACTGAATGCATGAGAGTTCCTAGACCCCTCACTTTGAACCCATAACAGAGGCAAGATCCTCACCTCCACTTAGGCCCCTTTGTGTCATGTAAAAAGGCCTCAAAATCCTGAATCTAGCTGTGGGGAGGATTCCCCAGCACAGACATTGTGGAAGATAGCCGTAAGTCTGCCCTCAGAGGATCCTTTCAAAGCCTTTGCATGGTGGACATGCCTAGGATGGAGTTGTAGCACTGGAGAGATTTCAAACAGCAGTGTGGGCCAAAGGGCAGCCCCAGGCAGCTGCCACTACTATGACAGGCCACTTAGGTTTAAGTTACACAGGGAGAATATTGAAAACTGGAGTCAATGGCCATGTAAGTGTCCATTACTTTGCATTGATAAATACCTCTCTTTCCTACTCCAGAACAATTACCAAACAAAGCAGAGATTTAAACAAACCTAAAACTGAATTTTGTTCTTACCTTTCAGCCAACTGAAGCTGTGATAACTCGTTAAGGAAAAAAAATTAATAGGTTTACCACCATTTTCTCAAAAGTGTTAAGAATGGAAATAGTACGCTGGAATCCCAACAACTGTGAAGAAATATCAAGTCATCACACCCTTCCCAATGGAAGATGACTCAGAGGAACGAAAGTAATGTTTAATGGTACAACAGAATTGTTACACTATGACAAAGTATTGTATGAAGTGAATACATTGGAAAAAAAATCTAATATCTATGTAGAATCACTGACTTCGTTAAGCACATGAAGCAATAATTCTCGACCCCTAGTTTCACTTATTATAAACACAATTTAAAAAAAAAATACAGGAAATTGCCAACACTCAGGCGTGTTAAGTTTCCACTTCTGAAGTCCAATTTTTTCCCATAGACTCTAGCTTCAGTTGTTCAACACTTTAGAATAAGTAGTAATTGCTACAAATAAGCTTCTAACCTTAATTTTTAACTTCACAAATTCCCCAAAGTCCTATCTGTCAAATGAAATATTCACGTGTTCAATGTTCAAAACACTAAGAGAAATACAGAAACAAAGGATATCGTTACACTTCTGTTGATATTCTGTCAGCAAACAGCTGTAAAAAGAAAAGAATAAGATGTTTACATGGGTGATCTTTCAATTCATTTTTGAATCTGACTTGGATAATCAAGTTTTAAGATTCCATTTCTTATTCATTATACCGAAATGCAGAAAGCTTTACAGTAGTTGTATTGGTTACAAACCCAGCTTAGTTACAAATTAAAAATAAGTAATGCCCTTTGTTTAATTTAACAATGCAAGCATGAAGTTTTAATTTTGTCAGGCTTTTTGAAAATGTCAAACCTGAAAACAATTCTAAGCTTGTGGATTTGACATCATTAACTTTATTTTTTCTTACATTATCAATTTAAGTTTCTTCAGTAACACTTTTCAATTTAGGCTATTAAGAGTACCTACAGCCTCTCTTAATTAAATTATGTCTTGGTTCTTCGGATGAATTCACCTCAGTCCAGTATATTATATTTAATATAATAGACCACTGGTAACAGGGATAAGCATCTTAATGGGGGAGGGATAGCTCAGTGGTTTGAGCATTGGCCTGCTAAACCCAGGGTTGTGAGTTCAATCCTTGGGGGGGGCCATTTAGGGATCTGGGGCAAAATCAGTACTTGGTCCTGCTAGTGAAGGCAGAGGACTGGGCTCAATTACCTTTCAAAGTCCCTTCCAGCTCTATGAGATATAATATATATGGAGATATATCTATTATAAATTACAGAACTAAATTTTCTTGAGAAAAAGTGGATGTTAGAACAAAATCTTAATTCTTGGACTCTGCTTCCAAAGAAGCTTTCCACTAAATTTTCTTACTGCATGTTGGGTAAAAAGGAACATTCTTTTACTTTCAAACATTTGATATAAGTAGTTACTCCTGGGGAAATTCTGTGCCAAAAATTTAAATATTCTGTGCCAAAAAATTAAAAATTCTGCAAAATTCTGCATATTTTGTCAAAACAACACTATATAATCATGCCACTTTCAATTATTTTGGTAATTTATTTCAAAATACCTGTCAGCAACTATGGCTGTAACAATACAGACACAAAATAATTCCCCCAGGAGTAGAGAAGTAAAGAAATGACTGTTTCTCAGCTCACTCCACCAAAGAGCCCAGCAGGGGGGCCAGACGCCCGCACCCCGTATCCTCCAGAGCCCAACTTGGGGGGGCGCCCCCACCTGCCCAGACACTCGCACACACTCTCTAGCCACCAGAGCCCAGCTGTGGGTGCTCCCACCCCACAAACCCAGACACACACAACCCCTCCCCACCAGAGCCCTGCTGCGGGGCCCACCCCAGCCCAGACACCTGGACTCCCTCCCCACCAGAGCCTAGCTATGGGGCCCTGCAGAGCCCGGACACCTGCACCCTCTCCTCTGCCAGAGCACAACCACAGGGCCACCCCCAGCCCAGACACTCGCACCCCCTGCTTCCCCAGAGCACAGCCATGCCCCCTGCCCCCAAAACTTGCACCCCCTAACCCCTAGAGCTCTGGGATCCAGAAGGAGAAATAGCCTGATTCTGGGTCCCAGGCTTGTACAGCTGCCTCCTTCCTTCAGGTGTGCCAGGAACCCTCCAGCTTCTCGCCCCTCCCTCCTACAGTGTCTTCTATTTGTGAGCTGGGCTGGCTCTTCCGGATCCAGCGCACCCTAGTGGTGGCCAGCAGCTCTGCAGCCCATTGGGGGAGTGGGGGGAGGAAATTCTGCACACACAGCATTAATTTCTGCATAGGGGTATATAGTAGCGCAGACATGTAAGCAAGAATGACAGCAAGTCTAAAAATAAAATGAAGACACATTGCTAAGCCTCTCTACACACTTCACATGTTATAAGTAAGAACTGAAATGCAATACTCTATAGTTTAGGCCTGAGGTCTTTCCTGAGGAAACCATGCCCATTTTACTTTTTTGTGATGACCAACATCCACAATGGACAATAGATTAAAATGGTCATATAATGCTATAAAATGTATTTTTTAAACTACTAGCTTAAAACAGTAAAAACACATTTGTGTAAAATATATCAGTTGTACTTACTCTGTGTCAATTATTTTTTGCTTCAGTGCAATTAATGCAGCTACATATTCATTTAAATTCTGTAAGGAAAAAAATCTCATGTTGGCAAAGAAATTTTACACCAATAGTACAGACACTATAGACGCCCCAAACTGAGGAAACTTGTTAACATTCTATATATTTTCAAGTTGACTGGTTAACCTAATGCGTTTTTATTTTTATGCCCCACATTAAATCCTGACAAACAACTAAACTAAACCATAATGCAGTTCTCTTAATTTATCTAGGCCCACTGATTTTCTAATTTACAATTCAAATATTTCTGATAATGCTAATGCTCATTCCCAATTCAAACTTTCTTTAAAAAACATCCTATCGGAGAAGCCTATCTTTCATCT
Organism: Trachemys scripta elegans; assembly: GCF_013100865.1. Taxonomy (NCBI): domain Eukaryota; kingdom Metazoa; phylum Chordata; order Testudines; family Emydidae; genus Trachemys; species Trachemys scripta. The sequence continues at coordinate 121,062,513 of NC_048299.1, read as the reverse complement.
AAAACGTGAAATGGATTTATAAATACTGCTGAAAATATGGGCCTCTGAGTTTTAAGAAATTATAATGAAAAATTGAAGATCCAAATTTCCATATGGACTCTTAAATGAACACTGCCGAAATCCAAAAGTATGTGAATTGAAAGATGAGGTAAAGAAGACAGTTTACTGGAAAACTGCTCTGCCATTCTGGACTCTGGATAGTTAGACTAGTTTAAACAAACCAAACTTTTTTTGACAAATACACAATATTTCAGCCTCTTAGAAATCCAGCACTACTCTTTACTTTGCAAACACTATTCCCAAGATTTATCGCGGAGGCTTCTGCCACTTAGAGAGAAAGAATTAGTAACTGTTAAAAAATTATATAGTACACAGGTTAAGAAAAGAGTGTCTGTACATCTGGGTATAGTGCTTAGATTATCCCCAAATACAAAGTTTGTTTTTAAAGTCATAAAATACGTATAGTGCATAATCAGCAATAACCCATTTTTAGGTGAATAAATTTAAGAATACAGTTTAGATTAGGGCTGTCAATTAACTGCCGTTAAAGCGTGCGATTAACGCACACCACAATTAACGCATTAATTTTTTTAACGTGCGTTAATCACAGTACGGCAGCATCAGCTGCTTCGGAGTACCTACCTCAGGTCAGACGCAGTAACGTAAGCCTCCACCGGAGGCCAGACGGAAACAGAAGAGGCTACAGAACGACGCACATGGTTCTCATGCCAGCTCCAGTGGAGAAGTATTTTTTAAAAGTAAAAACAGGACAGCCAAGGGTTTGCCTGAGCCGCCCCGCCCCTTGCAGGGTGCTCCAAGGGTCTGGGGCTGAGCCCCTGTCATAACTATAAAGGGAAGGGTAACAGCTGTCCTGTGTACAGTACTATAAAATCCCTCCTGGCCAGAGACTCCAAAATCCTTTTCCCTGTAAAGGGTTAAGAAGCTCAGGTAACCTGGCTGGCATCTGACCAAAGGACCAATTAGGGGACAAGATACTTTCAAATCTTCGGGGGGGGGGGGGGGGGGGAGGGAGGCTTTTGTTTGTGTTCTTTGTTTGGGAGTGCGTTCGCTCTTGGGACTAAGAGGGACCAGACATCAATCCAGGTTCTCCATATCTTTCTAAACAAGTCTCTCCTATTTCAAACTTGTAAGTAAATAGCCAGGCAAGGCGTGTTAGTTTTCCTTTGTTTTCTCAACTTGTAAATGTACCTTTTACTAGAGTGTTTATCTTTCTTTGCTGTACTTTGAACCTGAGACTAGAGGGGAGTCCTCTGAGCTCTTTAAGTTTGATTACCCTGTAAGGTTATTTTCCATCCTGATTTTACAGAGATGATTTTTACCTTTTTCTTTAATTAAAAACCTTCTTTTTAAGAACCTGATTGATTTTTTCCTTGTTTTAGATCCAAGGGGGTTGGATCTGTATTCACCAGGAGTTGGTGGGAGGAAGGAGGGGGGATGGTTAATTTCTCCTTGTTTTAGATCCAAGGGGGTTGGATCTGTATTCACCAGGAGTTGGTGGGAGGAAGGAGGGGGGATGGTTAATTTCTCCTTGTTTTAAGATCCAAAGGGGTTTGGATCTGTATTCACCAGGAGTTGGTGGGAGGAAGGAGGGGGGATGGTTAATTTCTCCTTGTTTTAGATCCAAAGGGGTTTGGATCTGTATTCATCAGGAAATTGGTGAAGGTTTCTCAAGGCTTCCCAGGCATGGGAATTCTGGGGATGGTGGCAGCAGACCAGAGCTAAGCTGGTAGTTAAGCTTAGAAGTTTTCATTCAGGCCCCTACATTTGTACCCTAAAGTTCAAAGTGGGGATACAGCCCTAACATGGTGGCAGAGCGGTGGGATCATTTTAAACCCAAAAGCCAGTAAGATTTTTTTTTCCTTCTAGCTGCTTGAAAAGCAGAGCTGAAGGTAGATGCATATCTTATCTCTCCTTGCCTGAAGGCAGAGGTGTTAAGTTTTTTTTAACAAGATCCTTTGTTAAGAGAAGGGTTCAATTAGCAAACGACTCGTAAAAGGAATTTACAAGCTGAATTGTTTTGTTTTGTTTTCTTTTTACATCCTCGGGAGTAGCTAGTTAGAAAGTCTCTGTTAACTCAGCAGCAACCAGAGCTGAGTACATCCCAGTTTCAGTCAACTGCAGAGGGGGTGACCCAGCACAAGAAAACAGGAAAATGACTACCAAAGAAGTAGCTAAAAAAATAGAACTGGCCGAACTGGCCAAACTAGAAGCAGAAGAAAATGAAAGAAAACATCAGAGACTGCTTCAATTAACAAAACTCGAGACACAGCAGAGAGAAAGAAGAGAAAGCCAAAGAGGAGGCCCACAAGAGAGATGGAGCAGAAAGAAAAAGAAAGAGATGGAGGAGAGAGAAAAAGAAAGGAAGCATGAACTGGAAGTAGCAAAGGCTAAGCCAGATACAACAGCCCATCCTAACAACCCCTCTCCAGGTACCACTTCCCATCCCAGAAAATTCCCCACCTACAAGGCAGGCGATGATACTGAGGCCTTCTTAGAAAATTATGAAAGGGCCTGCCTTGGATACAGCATCATTCCAGACCAGTACATGGTAGAGCTGAGGCCGCAGCTCAGTGGACCCTTAGCAGAGGTGGCGGCTGAAATGCCTAAGGAACACATGAACAGTTATGAACTTTTTAAAAACAAGGCCAGAATCAGAATGGGACTAACACCTGAGCATGGCCGTCGGCAGTTCAGAGCCCTAAAGTGGAAACCCGATGTGTCATTTACCCGACATGCCTACCACATTGGGAAAAATTGGGATGCCTGGATATCAGGAGCAAATGTTAAATCTACGGAAGAGTTGCCCTTCCTAATGCAAATGGAGCAGTTTTTAGAGGGTGTTCCTGAGAAAATAGAAAGGTACATCCTAGATAGGAAGCCCAAAACTTGTAACTGAGGCGGGGGAGATTGGAGCCAAATGGGTGGAGGTGGCAGAAAAGAAAAAAACTAGTAGCAGTTGGAGCAAATATGAGAAGGGGCAAGCCGAAACAAAACCTTACTACCGGGGACAACCCAAGGCCCCACCCACATCCCAAGGGAAACCCCAGACGCCTTCTCACCCCACCACACCAGTCTCCACCAACCAACATCGCCCCGGTGATACTTTAGCAGGGCGATGTTTTAAATGTAATGAACTGGGACATATAAAGGCTCACTGCCCCAAGAACCCCAACCGATTACAGTTCATTACACCCCAATCACACCAAAGATCCCCAGACCCAGATGCCTCTCTCATACCCTCGGAGCGAAGGGAAACCTTGAGAGTGGGCGGAAAGAAGGTTATCGCTTGGAGGGACACTGGGGCACAAGTGTCAACTATCCACCAATCCCTCGTGGACCCCAAACTCATCAACCCGGAGGCTCCAGTGACAATTCAACCCTTCATGTCACAGTCTGTAACCTTGCCTACAGCCAAGTTGCATGTCCAGTACAAAGGCTGGTCAGGAATGTGGACTTTTGCAGTCCATGACAATTATCCCATTCCCATGCTGCTGGGGGAAGACTTGGCCAACCATGTGAAGCTAGCCAAGAGGGTGGGAATAGTCACCCGCAGCCAGGCTAAGCAACCTTTCATCCCCATCCCTGTTCCTGAACCGTCCACCAGGGCCCCGTCTGTGTTACCAGAGACCCAAACAAAGGTGGTGGAACTGGATCCCCTGCCAACGACTGCAACAGCCGTAGTGGATCCAATCTCAGAGAACCAGCCAAAGCCAGTCCCAGAACCGGAACTGGCAACGCAACCAGCACCAGAACCATTGCCAGCACTGAGTCCAGCGCTTGCAAACCCGTCTACAACTCCAACGCCAGAGGGCACCAGCGAGCCTGACCTGGCAGAAGCAGCAGATAACCCTACCCAAGAGGCTCAGCCAGAGCCTGAGATACCACATAGTGCACCAGCGGACAGCGGATCACAGTCAATGGAAACAGCCCCAGCACCTGCATCGCTTCCAGAGAGACCAAGCCCCAGTCCACAGTCCAAGGAGGAACTGATGTCTCCAGCATCAAGGAAACAGTTCCAGGTCGAGCAGGAAGCAGATGACAGCCTTCAGAAAGCTTGGGCGGCGGCGCAGAGCACCCCACCGCCTCTCAGCTCTTCTAACCAATCCCGGTTTGTTGTAGAACAAGGACTTTTATACAAGGAGACTCTTTCTGGTGGACACCAGGAAGACTGGCATCCTCAAAGACAGTTGGTAGTTCCCACTAAGTATCGGGTAAAGCTCTTGAGCTTAGCCCATGATCATCCCAGTGGCCATTCTGGGGTGAACAGAACCAAAGACCGGTTGGGGAAGTCCTTCCACTGGGAGGGAATGGGCAAGGACGTTGCTAATTATGTCCGGTCTTGTGAGGTGTGCCAACGAGTAGGAAAGCCCCAAGACCAGGTTAAAGCCCCTCTCCAGCAACTACCCATAACTGAAGTCCCATTTCAGCGAGTAGCTGTGGATATTCTGGGTCCTTTCCCAAAGATATTCTGGGTCCTTTCCCAGAGGAAAGCAGTACATCCTGACTTTCATGGATTTTGCTACCCGATGGCCGGAAGCAGTACCCTTAAGCAACACCAGGGCTAAAAGTGTGTGCCAGGCATTAGCAGACTTTTTGCCAGGGTAGGTTGGCCCTCTGAGATCCTTACAGATTCGGGAACTAATTTCCTGACAAGGACCATGGAAAACCTGTGGGAAGCTCATGGGGTGAATCACTTGGTTGCCACCCCTTACCACCATGAAACCAATGGCCTGGTGGAGAGGTTTAATGGAACTTTGGGGGCCATGATACGTAAATTCGTAAATGAACACTCCAATGATTGGGACCTAGTGTTGCAGCAGTTGCTTTTCGCCTACAGGGCTGTACCACATCCCAGTTTAGGGTTTTCACCATTTGAACTTGTGTATGGCCGCGAGGTTAAGGGGCCATTACAGTTGGTGAAGCAGCAATGGGAGGGGTTTACGCCTTCTCCAGGAACTAACATTCTAGACTTTGTAAGCAACCTACAAAGCACCCTCCGACACTCTTTAGCCCTTGCTAAAGAAAACCTAAAGAATGCTCAGGAAGAGCAAAAGGCCTGGTGTGATAAACATTCCAGAGAACGGTCCTTCAAAGTAGGAGACCAAGTCATGGTCTTAAAGGCGCTCCAGGCCCATAAAATGGAAGCGTCGTGGGAAGGACCATTCACGGTCCAGGAGCGCCTAGGAGCTGTTAACTAGCTCATAGTCTCCCCCACCTCCAACATAAAGCTTAAGATATACCATGTTAATTCTTTTAAGCCCTTTTATTCCAGAGAATTAAACGTTTGCCAGTTTACAGCCCAGGAAACAGATGACGCAGAGTGGCCTGAAGGTGTCTACTACGAAGAAAAAAAGGATGGTGGCATAGAAGAGGTGAACCTCTCTTTGGACGTCTGCAGCGACAGCAGATCAAGGAGCTGTGCACAAGCTTTGCGCCAATTTTCTCAGCCACTCCAGGACGGACCGAACGGGCATACCACTCCATTGACACAGGTAATGCTCACCCTATTAGAACCCCACCCTACCGGGAGTCACCTCATGCCAAAAGTGCTATACAAAGGGAGATCCAGGACATGCTACAGATGGGTATAATCTACCCCTCTAATAGTGCATGGGCATCTCCAGTGGTTCTAATTCCCAAACCAGATGGGGACTACTGTAAGCTAAATACTGTAACTCGTCCTGACAACTATCCAATGCCACGCACAGATGAGCTATTGGAGAAATTGGGACATGCCCAATTCATCTCTACTTTAGACTTAACCAAGGGGTACTGGCAAGTACCACTAGATGAACCCGCTAAGGAAAGGTCAGCCTTCGTCACCCAGGCAGGGGTGTATGAATTCAATGTACTCCCTTTCGGGTTGCGAAATGCACCCGCCACCTTCCAAAGGCTTGTAGATGGTCTCCTAGCGGGATTGGGAGAATCTGCAGTTGCCTACCTCGATGATGTGGTCATTTTTTCTGATTCATGGGCAGAGCACCTGGAAAAAGTTTTCGAGCGCATCCAGCAGGCAGGACTAACTGTTAAGGCTAAAAAGGGTCAAATAGGCCAAAACAGAGTGACTTACCTGTGGCACCAGGTAGGTCGAGGAACTACAAATCCCCTACAGGCCAAAGTGGATGCTATCCAAAAGTGGCCGGTTCCAAAGTCTAAGAAACAGGTCCAATCCTTCTTAGGCTTGGCTGGATATTATAGGCGATTTGTACCCCACTACAGCCAAATCGCCGCCCTGCTGACAGACCTAACCAGAAAGAAACAGCCAAATGCAGTTCAGTGGACTGATGAGTATCAAAAGGCCTTTAACCAGCTTAAGGCAACACTCATGTCTGACCCTGTGCTAAGGGCCCCAGACTTTGACAAACCGTTCCTAGTAACCACAGATGCGTCCGAGCGAGGCGTGGGAGCAGTTTTAATGCAGGAAGGACCGGATCAAGAATTCCATCCTGTCGTGTTTCTCAGTAAGAAACTGTCTGAGAGGGAAAGCCACTGGTCAATCAGCGAAAAGGAATGCTACGCCATTGTGTACGCGCTGGAAAAGCTACGCCCATATGTTTGGGGACGACGTTTCCAACTACAAACAGACCATGCTGCACTACAGTGGCTTCATACCGCCAAGGGAAATAACAAAAAACTTCTTTGGTGGAGTTTAGCTCTCCAAGATTTTGATTTTGAAATACAACACATTTCGGGAGCTTCTAACAGAGTGGCTGATGCACTCTCCTGGGAAAGTTTCCCAGAGTTAACTGGTTAACAATTGTTCTTGGAATGAAACATATTGTTAGTTTTTATATAATTAGTAGTATGTCTAAAGGTACATGTGTCTTATTAACTCTGTTTTCTCCTAGAACTCCAGGAAGAAATCACAGCCAGTGTGGAACCGAACGTCCAACACTATCTGTGATTTGGGGGGCGTGTCATAACTATAAAGGGAAGGGTAACAGCCCTCCTGTGTACAGTACTATAAAATCCATCCTGGCCAGAGACTCCAAAATCCTTTTTCCTGTAAAGGGTTAAGAAGCTCAGGTAACCTGGCTGGCATCTGACCAAAGGACCAATAAGGGGACAAGATACTTTCAAATCTGCGGGGGGGGGGGGGGGGGGGGAGGCTTTTGTTTGTGTTCTTTGTTTGGGAGTGCGTTCGCTCTCGGGACTGAGAGGGACCAGACATCAATCCAGGTTCTCCACATCTTTCTAAACAAGTCTCTCCTATTTCAAACTTGTAAGTAAACAGCCAGGCAAGGTGTGTTAGTTTTCCTTTGTTTTCTCAACTTGTAAATGTACCTTTTACTAGAGTGTTTATCTTTGTTTGCTGTACTTTGAACCTAAGACTAGAGGGGAGTCCTCTGAGCTCTTTAAGTTTGATTACCCTGTAAGGTTAATTTCCATACTGATTTTACAGAGATGATTTTTATCTTTTTCTTTAATTAAAAACCTTCTTTTTAAGAACCTAATTGATTTTTCCTTGTTTTAGATCCCAGGGGGGTTGGATCTGTATTCACCAGGAGTTGGTGGGAGGAAGGAGTGGGAATGGTTAATTTCTCCTTGTTTTGGATCCCAGGGGGGTTGGATCTGTATTCACCAGGAGTTGGTGGGAGGAAGGAGGGGGAATGGTTAATTTCTCCTTGTTTTAAGATCCAAGGGGTTTGGATCTGTATTCACCAGGGAATTGGTGAAGGTTTCTCAAGGCTTCCCAGGCATGGGAATTCTGGGGATGGTGGCAGCAGACCAGAGCTAAGCTGGTAGTTAAGCTTAGAAGTTTTCATGCAGGCCCCTACATTTGTACCCTAAAGTTCAAAGTGGGGATACAGCCTTGACACACACCCCCCACCCAACTCCGCACTGCCCATGCTGGGATCTCTTCCTCCAGCCCTGTGCCACTCACAACTGGGGCTGACCCCACCTCCCAAGCCCCGTGCTGCCTGGGGCTGACACACATGCACACACCCCGAGCTTGGGGGCTGACCCCAACCCCGAGCCCCATGCTGCCTGGAGCTGCAGCTGCCCCCCCCCCCCACAAACTCAGGAGCTGACACTACCACCCCGCAAGTCCCCCACAGCTGAAGCTGAGCCCCGTGCCACCCGCAGCCCCCTTCACCCCCCCCCGTGCTCCGCACTGCCCATGGTGGGGTCTCCCCCACCAGCTCTGTGCCATCCATGTGGAGACAGCTGAGGTAGCTGTCCCAGTACACAGGACTGCTGATACACCACTGGTGGAGGAGGAGATGGCTCAGGGTGGACACTGGCAGCTGGTTACTTCTGGCAGCAGGCAGTGCTCCACCCCTGCTCCGAACCCTCCTGCCGTGGTAATAGGTAACCCTTATGCTCTTCTTGATACAGGAAAGAAGGAATCACCCCCTACAGTAAAGGAGGAGAAGCCTCGTACCCCTAAGGCTGGGAGGTCTGCTGCCACCACTGCGAATAGGAAATGTAGGGTAGTGGTGGTCGGAGACTCTCTCCTGAGGGGGACGGAGGCGCCCATCTGTCGCCCTGACATTTTATCTCGGGAGGTATGCTGCCTGCCGGGAGCCCGTATCCAAGACGTTACGGAGGCACTGTCGAGGATTATCCAGCCCTCTGACTACTACCCCATGCTACTCATCCATGTGGGCACAAATGATACTGCGCGGTGTGACACTGAGCGGATCAAGAGTGACTACAGGGCTCTGGGAGTACGGGTGAAGGAGTTTGGAGCGCAGGTGGTATTCTCTTCAATTCTTCCTGTCAAAGGTAGGGGCCCGGGCAGAGACAGATGCATCATGGAGGTGAATGCCTGGCTGCGAAGATGGTGTCGCCAGGAGGGCTTTGGCTTCCTAGACCACGGGATGCTATTTGAGGAAGGACTGCTAGGCAGAGATGGCGTTCACCTTTTGAGGAGGGGAAAGACCCTATTCGGACACAGACTGGCTAACCTAGTGAGGAGGGCTTTAAACTAGGTTCGACGGGGACAGGTGAGCAAAGCCCAGAGGTAAGTGGGGAACATGGAGACCGGGGAGATGGGTCGGAAACGAGAGGGAGTGTGGGCTATATTGGCAGAGAGAAAGGAGGGTCAGGACAAAACTGGGAGGAAAGATCAAACCAGTATCTTAGATGCCTATATACAAATGCGAGAAGTATGGGGAATAAGCAGGAAGAACTGGAAGTGCTAATAAATAAATACAACTATGACATTGTTGGCATCACTGAAACTTGGTGGGATAATACACATGATTGGAATGTTGGTGTGGATGGGTACAGCTTGCTCAGGAAGGATAGACAGGGGAAAAAGGGAGGAGGTGTTGCCTTATATATGAAAAATGTACACACTTGGACTGAGGTAGAGATGGACATAGGAGACGGAAGTGTTGAGAGTCTCTGGGTTAGGCTAAAAGGGGTAAAAAAACGGGAGATGTCATGCTAGGAGTCTACTACAGGCCACCTAACCAGGTGGAAGAGGTGGATGAGGCTTTTTTTAAGCAACTAAAAAAATCATCCAAAGCCCAAGATTTGGTGGTGATGGGGGACTTCAACTATCCGGATATATGTTGGGAAAATAACACAGCGGGGCACAGACTATCCAACAAATTCTTGGACTGCACTGCAGACAACTTTTTATTTCAGAAGGTTGAAAAAGCTACTGGGGGGAAGCTGTTCTAGACTTGATTTTAACAAATAGGGAGGAACTCGTTGAGAATTTGAAAGTAGAAGGCAGCCTGGGTGAAAGCGATCATGAAATCATAGAGTTTGCAATTCTAAGGAAGGGTAGAAGGGAGAACAGAAAAATAGAGACAATGGATTTCAGTAAGGCAGATTTTGGTAAGCTCAGAGAGCTGATAGGTAAGGTCCCATGGGAATCAAGACTGAGGGGAAAAACAACAGAGGAGAGTTGGCAGTTTTTCAAAGGGACACTATTAAGGGCCCAAAAGCAAGCTATTCTGCTGGTTAGGAAAGATAGAAAATGTGGCAAAAGACCACCTTGACTTAACCACGAGATCTTGCATGATCTAAAAAATAAAAAGGAGTCATATAAAAAATGGAAACTAGGACAGATTACAAAGGATGGCAAACAACACAGGAATGCAGGGGCAAGATTAGAAAGGCAAAGGTACAAAATGAGCTCAAACTAGTTACAGGAATAAAGGGAAACAAGAAGACTTTTTATCAATACATTAGAAGCAAGAGGAAGCAGGGTAGGCCCACTGCTTAGTGAAGAGGGAGAAACAGTAACAGGAAACTTGGAAATGGCAGAGATGCTTAATGACTTCTTTGTTTCGGTCTTCACCGAGAAGTCTGAAGGAATGCCTAACATAGTGAATGCTAATGGGAAGGGGGTAGGTTTAGAAGATAAAATAAAAAAAGAACAAGTTAAAAATCACTTAGAAAAGTTAGATGCCTGCAAGTCACCAGGGTCTGATGAAATGCATCCTAGAATACTCAAGGAGCTAATAGAGGAGGTATCTGAGCCTCTAGCTATTATCTTTGGAAAATCATGGGAGATGGGAGAGATTCCAGAAGACCGGAAAAGAGCAAATACAGTGCCCAACTATAAAAAGGGAAATAAAAACAACCCAGGAAACTACAGACCAGTTAGTTTAACTTCTGTGCCAGGGAAGATAATGGAGCAAGTAATTAAGGAAATCATCTGCAAACACTTGGAAGGTGGTAAGGTGATAGGGAATAGCTAGCATGGATTTGTGAAGAACAAATCATGTCAAACCAATCTGATAGCTTTCTTTGATAGGATAACGAGCCTTGGGGATAAGGTATACCTAGACTTTAGTAAGGCATTTGATACAGTCTCGCATGATATTCTTATCGATAAACTAGGCAAATACAATTTAGATGGGGCTACTATAAGGTGGGTGCATAACTGGCTGGATAACCGTACTCAGAGAGTTGTTATTAATGGTTCCCAATCCTGCTGGAAAGGCATAACGAGTGGGGTACCGCAGGGGTCTGTTTTGGGACCAGCTCTGTTCAATATCTTCATCAACGACTTAGATATTGGCATAGAAAGTACGTTTATTAAGTTTGCGGATGATACCAAACTGGGAGGGATTGCAACTGCTTTGGAGGACAGGGTCATAATTCAAAATGATCTGGACAAATTGGAGAAATGGTCTGAGTTAAACAGGATGAAGTTTAACAAAGACAAATGCAAAGTGCTCCACTTAGGAAGAAAAAAATCAGTTTCACACATACAGAATGGGAAGAGACTGTCTAGGAAGGAGTACGGCAGAAAGGGATCTAGGGTTTATAGTGGACCATAAGCTAAATGTGAGTCAGTGTGATGCTGTTGCAAAAAAAGCAAACATGATTCTGGGATGTATTAACAGGTGTGTTGTGAGCAAGACACGAGAAGTCATTCTTCCGCTCTACTCTGCTCTGGTTAGGCCTCAGCTGGAGTATTGTGTCCAGTTCTGGGCACCGCATTTTAAAAAAGATGTGGAGAAATTGGAAAGGGTCCAGAGAAGAGCAACAAGAATGATTAAAGGTCTTGAGAACATGACCTATGAAGGAAGGCTGAAAGAATTGGGTTTGTTTAGTTGGAAAAGAGAAGACAGAGGGGACATGATAGCAGTTTTCAGGTATCTAAAAGGGTGTCATAGGAGGAGGGAGAAAACTTGTTCCCCTTAGCCTCTAAGGATAGAACAAGAAGCAATGGGTTTAAACTGCAGCAAGGGAGGTCTAGGTTGGACATTAGGAAAAAGTTCCTAACTGTCAGGGTGGTTAAACACTGGAATAAATTGCCTAGGGAGGTTGTGGAATCTCCATCTCTGGAGATATTTAAGAGTAGGTTAGATAAATGTCTATCAGGGATGGTCTAGACAGTATTTGGTCCTGCCATGCGGGCAGGGGACTGGACTCGATGACCTCTCGAGGTCCATTCCAGTCCTAGAATCTATGAATCCACAGCTGGGGCTGACCCCCACCCCCAAGCTTCACACCACCCACAGCTGGGGCTGACCCCTCCCCCCCCAAGCCCCATGCCTCCTGGGGCTGCGGCTGGCTCCCCCTGAACTCGGGAGCTGACCCCCTCCTGAGCCCCATGTCGCCCGCAGCTGGGGCTGAGCACCGTGCCACCTCCCCCCAAGCGCTGCACTGCCCACGGTGGGTGTCCCCACCAGCCCAGTGCCATCCACAGCTGGGGCTGGGAATGACACCCCCCCCCCCGAGGCTCCATGCCACGTGCAGCTGGGGCTGAACCCCCCCGCCCAGCTCCACGCCCCCCCTGGCTGAAATTTACCCCCCCCCCCCCAGCTCTGCGCCACCCAAGGGTCAGCTCTGAAGCCAGCACTGCTCACCGGCAGCAAATTTTCCACTTTCCTGCTGGCAGGCAGTACTACCTTCAGTTGACCCCCAGGCAGCAGCCACCTCTCTCTGCTCTGCCTTGCTGCCAGGACAAATTCCCAGTTTTGGTGAAAAAGTAGGGACGGCTGGCACATAACTGAAAAAGAGGCCTGTCCTGCCCAATACGGGACATATCGTCACCCTAGCCAGCCTGTGCCCTATTGAGCCCAGCTGGCCCCTCATATCTTTTACGTAAAAGGATAAATGGACACAAGTCAGATACTAGGAATGGCAATATACAAAAACCTGTAGGAGAACACTTCAACCTTCCTGGCCACGCAATAGCCGATGTAAAGGTAGCCATCCTACAGCAAAAAAACTTCAGGACCAGACTCCAAAGAGAAACTGCTGAGCTTCAGTTCATTTGCAAATTTGACACCATCAACTCAGGATTAAATAAAGACTGTGAATGGCTAGCCAACTATAAAAGCAGTTTCTCCTCCCTTTGTGTTCACACCTCAACTGCTAGAAGAGGGCCTCACCTTCCCTGATTGAACTAACCTCATTATCTCCAAATTGATTCTTGCCTGCATATTTATACCTGCCTCTGGAAATTTCCATTACATGCGTCTGACAAAGTGGGTATTTACCCACGAAAGCTTATGTATGCTCCAATACATCTGTTAGTCTGTAAGGTGCCACAGGACACTCTGTTGCTTCTTCCTGAGGTTAAAATCCATCCTCCCTTGCAAACAAGGGCTCACTCAGCTGAAGGGAGCCCAACTAACTCAGTAAAAGGAGGTGAGCCAAGTACCAAAAACCACGCAACCAGAAGCAGCAGCAAGACACTTCCCTCATCCTCCTCCTGCACATGTTATTGCTTGCTCCTCCCCACTGTCACCCCCTGCCCTCCAGGCCCTCCTCCTGCACAAGTCATTGCTTACTTCTCCCCTCCCCAAACACTGTATGAAAATTTTTAAGATGAAACTCTCTTTGAACAGAAGGTGAACTTGGTGAGCTCAGAAACTCACCCCAACAGGAGCATTCACCTCTCTCTTGAGCAGCTCACACCCCTCTCATCTCCAGAGTACTGCGATTAAAAAAAAATCTTACTCCTTCAATAAGCCAACACTCCTCTAAAGGACACATACAAAATAGTATACAAAAGGCGAACCCAGCAGCAGTAGGCAAAAAAAAAAGCCTCCTGCACAATTCACTCCCATGCTGAATGCTAATCCTGAGGTAAAAATCTTTCCATATCCATGGCAAGGACTCTTTTGAACAGGACATAAATATATTGATTATATAGAACAATATAATGAATTATTCCAGACACTGACACAGTTCTACTGTGCTTTCATGATCTGGAGTGATTAAATATCAAAAAAGGTAATGGAGCAAAGTAGCAACAGTTCAGGTCTTTTGAATAGGAAGTTTATATTTAAAAAGATTCCAGATGGTTCTTTGGCTAAAAAGACTTATCTGTAGCGATTGCAAGGCTGAGTTCCAATAACATAGAAGCACTTCAAGTCTGCAGTACCTCCTACGTTCTAAGCATGCTTTTGCCTCCGGATCTTGTGCTACAGATAACCCACCACCACCAAATTAATCCAGCCAGCCGCGACAGATAACAATTACAGAATTTCAGGATCGCTACAAGCCCATGGATCAAACAAAGTACAACACTTTAACCAATGCTATTGCAAAGTGGATAGCTATGGACTGAAGACCACTCAACATTGTAAATGACAGAGGGCTAAGTGATATTATTCAAATTGCATCTTCCACTCAGTCATGCACTTTGCTCTCCCAAGGAACCATTGTATCACAAATAAAAGACCAATATAACAACGAGAAGACTACGAAGTTGGAGCTTCTGAAAAATGCACTGGCTGATGCTTTGACTAGTGACCGCTGGACATCCTAGAGCAATCATAGCTATCTTGGTGTCACGGCACACCTTACTGATGCCACATGGACACTGCGGTCGTTTGCTCTAACAGTAACCCATACTGAAGAGAGACATTCTGCTGAAGCATGTGCAGAGCATTTCATGGATGTTGCAAAAGAACAGAATATTCAAGAAAAGGCAGCAACAATTAGTACACCTCTACCTTGATATAACGCTGTCCTTGGGAACCAAAAAATCTGACTGCATTATAGGTGAAACCACGTTATATTGAACTTGCTTTGATCCACAGGAGTGCGCAGCCCTGCCCCCCCGGAGCACTGCTTTACCGCATTATATCCGAATTAGTGTTAGATCAGGTCGCGTTATATCGAGGTAGAGTGTACTGACAGTGCACGTAAAATTGTAGCAGCAGTCAGTCGCTTGCCTTTTAAATACATGACATGCATTGCTCACAGTCTGCAACAATCCATTACAGTAGCACTCACTGGTGGTGGTTTTGAAAACATGCTGGCAAAGCGTAGAAAACTTGTAGACCATTTCAAACACAGTCCAGCTAGCAGTACAGAGCTAGGAATACAACAAGCTGCAAATGGACAGAAACAAGAACCTCTCATACATGATATTTCAGCCAGATGGAACTCCACATTGGCTATGATTCAGCACCTGCTTTGCAATAATAAAGCCACTATCACATCCACATTAGTTCTTCCAAAGCACCATCTACCAGTGCCAACAGATAAGGATTTTGAAAAAATGCACAAGCTAGAAACACTACTTGAGCCCTGCAGGATTGTGACTGAACTCTTTGGGGGACGGGGGGGGGGGGACGGGACGGGGGGGGGAATTGTACTTCTCCTGCTCCGTGGTTTTACCTGCATTCTACTATATATTCTACGTTATGGTACTCTCTGACGATGAACCAGCATATGTTGTTCAATTTAAGAATACTTTCACAACACATTTTACAAAACGCACTAGACCCAAGATTTAAGAATCTGAAGTGCCTTCCAAAATCTGAGAGGGATGAGGTGTGGAGCATGCTGTCAGAAGTCTTAAAAGAGCAACAGTCTGATGTGGAAATTACAGAACCCAAACCACCAAAAAAATCAACTTTCTGCTGGTGGCATCTGACTCAGATGACGAAAATGAACATGCGTCAGTCCCCACTGCTTTGGATTGTTATTGAGCAGAACCCATCCTCAGCATGGACGTATGTCCTATGGAATGGTGGTAGAAGCATGAAGAGGCATATGAATCTTTAGCATCTGGCACATAAATATCTTGCTAGGCTGGCTACAACAGTGCCATGTGAACACCTGTTTTCACTTTCAGGTGACATTGTAAACAAGGAACGGGCAGCATTATCTCCCACAAATGTAAACAAGCTTGTTTGTCTATGGCCTTGGCTACACTTGAGAGTTGCAGCGCAATAAAGCCGCCCACAGTGCTGTAACTCACTCCCCATCCACACTGGCAAGGTACATATAGCGCTGTATCTCCATGGCTACAGCGCTGCAGGTACTCCACCTCCCTGAGAGGATTTACAGCTGGTGCGGAGTGGCTGAGACGCTGGTGCTCCAGTGTAAACGGGGAGTAACCTTATTATGCAGTGACTGACCTCTGGAAACTCCCCATAATTCTTTTAAGTGAAGCTTCCTCTCTCTGTTTTGTTGTGATGCCTCTCTTTGTTTTGTTGAGAACTCCAGACGCTCTGGGAGCTGCTTATCAAAAAAAAAAAAAAAAAAAAAACAGCTACTGTTTGCTGTGAATGAGTAGAGGCAGGCAGGGGGGCTCCCTTTGGAACACCCACAGTTAATGTTTGCTTGAAGAGAGAGGCGGGGGGGGGGTCTATTTCCACGAGCGGCTGCTTATCTGGTCTGTGAGGAAAAAAAAAAAAAAAAACAGCTGCTGTTTGCTTTCAGTGAGTGAGAGAGGGGTGAAGGAGGGAGGGGGGTCGGAACTTGCAAGGCGCTGACACAGTGTCGACACTCCAAAAATCCACTCTCTCTCCCCCCAAGCTTCCCTGTCACACTCCACCCCTTTTGAAAAGGGCATTATAGCCACTTGAACGCTGGGATAGCTGCCCAGAATGCACCACTCTCAATGCCGCTGCAAATGTGGCCACGACAGTGCGCTGGCAGTGTGGACAGACTGCAGTGCTTTCCCTACTCAGCTGTACAAAGACAGGTTTAACTCACAACACTGTACAGCTGCAAGTGTAGCCATACTCTAAGTGATTGGCTGAAAAAGAAGTAGTACTGAGTGGATTTGTAGACTAACGTTTTATATTGTTTTATTGTTAAGTACAAAGAACAGGAGTACTGTGGCACCTTAGAGACTAACAAATTTATTAGAGCATAAGCTTTCGTGGACTACAGTTAAGTACAGTTATTCTTTTTTACATAATTCTACATTTGTATGTTCACTTTCATGATAAAGAGATTGCACTACAGTACTTCAATGAAGTGAATTGCAGTTTCTTTTTTATAGTACAAATGTTTGTAATAAATAAATGTAAAGTGAGCACTGTACACTTTGTGTTCTGTGTTGTAATTGAAATCAAAATATTTGAAAATGTAGAAAACATCCGCAAATATTTAAATAAATGGTATTCTATTACTGTTTAACAGCACGATTAATCGCGATTAATTTTTTTAATCACTTGACAGCCCTAGTTTAGATATTAGCACCCAAGTATTCGGGTACATCATTTATGAGAAGTTATACAGAGAGTTGGTTGAGGAAAGTAAATATAGCAATAAGTAAGACTGTCCCTCAGTAATTGAGAATATAGGATAGATTGTTCATTTAGAAAATACAATCCATGTGGAAAGTATTTCAGTTAGTTTCCCCACTGAACTTCTCATCAGCACTCCATCTCATCCCTCCTGGTATTGCCGATGTCCAGTGATGTGTCTACTCAAAATCATAACCAAATACAGAAAAATCCACGGTACCCCTCAAGATGCATGCATCACTAATTTAAGTGATAATCTTAACACCTTCAGCCTCCCTTACCATATCTCTTTCCTGTTCTTAAATTAGGCCCCAATTCTGCAATGAGTTCTGCATAGGAAGACAGACCTCTGTGCCTCTGGAGAGTGCCACTAAAGTCAATAGGACTACATGTCTGAGTAGGAGCTCACACATGCACAGCGTATTCCAAGATTGAAGCCTTAAGAATATTAACTCTTCTAGGAAGAAACGCTGCCATTTTCTGTTTTGTGAAGTAGCATACACACTTGTAGTGTTGTACAAATTAGTAAAATAGATAGATTAGGTAGAAAAGGAATCAAATCAGTTTACAAAAAGAAAATCTTTGTAAAATCCAGCTGAAAAAGTGCATGCTATCCAAGACTTAGGAAATCCAAAAGTGCAGAAGGGTGACGCTAGTGGAATTGTTAGAGAAAAGAGACAATAGAGACCAGGGCTCTTTTCTGATTCTTTATGAGACACGTGACGGGACTCCTTTCCGTTTGCTATTTACATTCGCAATTCATGTTCCTAACCACACTATTTCCCATGAAAGGCTACTGACAGCTGGAGGGTTCGGCACCTGCCCGCCATATCAAGGTTCACGATACCAAGACTGAAAATTAAACTGACTATTTTTAAGACTTAAAATACAACACGCTCCGGTGGAGGCCAAGAACGCTGCCAATCAGCCGCGCTAGGGCCGCTGCGGAGCCTCCAGCAAGAAGAGGGGAGACATAACTGGCTCTTCCCACGTCCTGTGGTTAAATGCCACAACAGCAGGAAGGTCGCTGGACTCTAACCCGAGGCAACGGGGAGCCAGCGCCGCCCGCCCGAGCACCACAAAACAGGAGCATGCCCCGCTGTCTGCTGCAGGCAGGAGCGCAGGTGGTTGGGCGCTACCTGCATAATGGTAGGGGGGCGGGGTCCAGCCGATACCGGTCCCAGCCAGCATGGGGTGGGGGTAGGGGAAGGGGGACAGTCCCGTTCTCAGCCGGAGGTCAGGTGCGGTGTACCGGTACCTGCTGGAGCGCGCTGCAGTTCGCACAGGCCGTGGCGGCCTCGGCCGCGATCCCCGCCGCCGGCGCCTCTCCGGGCATCATGGTCCCCGCGGCGCAGAGTCCCCGGCAACGGCCCTGCAGTCCCGCAGCCGCTTCGCTCTCGGCAACCGCCGTGCCCAGCCGCCGCCGCACGCCTCCATCCGCCCGCAGCCCCGGCAGCGCAGCGCTGGGCCGGGGCAGACGCGGTAGAAACGCAGCGCGACGCAGTGCCAGGAAAGACCCTCGCCTGGTGCCCGCCCAACCGCCTGCCCGGGAGCGGAAGATACCAGCCGGCTTGAGGCGCTGTTCGTCGGAGCAGGGACTCGCTCCGTAGAGCCGCTCGTACCCAGATTAACGAGGGGTTCTACGGGCAGCCGCCCGGAGCAGGGGCGTGTTTACAAACAGGCTACTTTCTAGAGCCCTGCTCGGGTCCTGCTGTGTTAGGGCGCGTCGCTGCCGGGGCCGACTGACGGCGCTTCGCCGACAGCCACTGTGGAGAGGGAACGACTCTTCCCACCTCCCACGTGACGGGTGAAGAGTGGGGTGGCTGCAGTTCCCATCATGCAATGCGGCGCGTCTTCTTGAGCGTTGCGTGCTGGGAGCTGTAGTCTCCTGGGGCATCCGCACGGGGCTGGAAGAGCAGGGGTGCTGTCTGCTGGGCTCCCGCTGTCCCGGGGGCTTCCGCGGGAGCTGCCCCGAAGGGCTCTGGGCCGCGATGGTGCTTCCCGCCTCCTCCCCCCGCAAGTGAGCTCACACAGGTGTGTTGGTCACTGGGGCAGCAGCGTGGAAACGACGCGGTCGCCGCCTTGGCGAGCAGGGCCGGCTGCTTTGGGGCCAGACTAGCGCGGGAACGAGAGCGATTACTGTTTAGCCAGAGGGACTACGTGGATTTTACCCGTGGAGTTTTAGAAAAAGCGAGCATGTCAACAAAAACAAAAGTTTTGGCATAGTGCTTCATTGGTTTATGAAATAAATAAAATCTCTAAATTTTCAGGTGTCATCAAATATAAATAATCCAGGATACAACATTAATAAGGCACATTCACTACCTCTCCCTCTCCTTATTTCTTTTATGATTTCATTGTCTCAAGGTCAGATATAAGGTACTTGCTTTTTAGAAACCAGCCAAAGCATATGTGTGCATGTGTGTGGATATATGTAGCTAGGTCTTGCATGCAAGACTGGATTTACACCTTATGCACCCCTAGGCACAGCACCCGCCCCCCTGCCGCAGTGTCCCAGACAAGCAGCATGGCCAGAGGCTGCCAGAGAAAGTATAGCTGCTGGGTGCCACACCAGGCAAGGTGGCTGGAAGAGGAGAGGCTCTGGCACCGCCTCTTCCCTTCCGGCTCTGGCCCTGCCCCTTCATCTCCCCAGCTGCTGGCCTTGCCTGCACACACACACACACACACACACACGGTGTTTTGGGGAGGCTCATGTGACCCTTTGCCTCCCCCATCTCCCCCACACGGATCACCACTGATCTTGAACCCCACTATGCCTGTGTAGTTTCTTCGTGCTTATTGTTGTATAAAGGGCAAAAGAATCAGCATTTCTGTATTTCAGCATATCAGTTGTAGTCTGCAGAAACAAGACAATGTAATGACACTGAAGTCATTGTACTGATTATTCTGAATCATAAAACCAGTTGTTGGGCATGGTCCTGCTATCATCATAGTGAATGGGGATGGTGTATGCACAGCACTTCTGGAAATCCGACCACTTTTATTTAAAGGCCTAAATATGGATTTAAGTGCCTACCTCCAGGCAGTCAGGATTGGAATTTTTGGCCTAATAATATAGGGCTTCAGCTGATGGGATGATGCGTGCCCCCTTCTCAGCAACTTCAGTCCCCACTGACTTCGAGGAGAGTGGAGCATGCTTAGCACCTCCCATGATCAGGCATGGACATAGCAGAGACTGGCTGCTGCAGAGATCCAGTTGTGGTCCCCTGATTTAGGGCCTCCTGGTCTTCGTGCAAGTCAGTGATGCACAGGGTTATCCCCAAGGCTGTGTCTGCATTATAAAGTTTGGTTAACCTAACATGTCAGTATACAACTATCACTGTTCCTCCGTGGGTCACAACTGAGAACACCAGAATCATAGAATATCAGGGTTGGAAGGGACCTCAGGAGGTCATCTAATCCAACCCCCTGTTCAAAGCAGGACCAATTCCCAACTAAATAATCCCAGCCAGGACTTTGTCAAGCCTGACCTTAAAAACCTCTAAGGAAGGAGATTCCAACACCTCCCTGGGTAACCCATTCCAGTGTTTCACCACCCACCTAGTGAAAAAGATTTTCCTAATATCCAACGTGAACCTTCCCCACTGCAACTTGAGACCATTACTCCTTGTTCTGCCATCTGCTACCACTGAGAACAGTCTAGATCCATCCTCTTTGGAACCCCCTTTCAAGTATTTGAAAGAAGCTATCAAATCCCTCCCCATTCTTCTCTTCTGCAGACTAAACAATCCCAGTTCCCTCAGCCTCTCCTCATAAGTTATGTGTTCCAGCCCCCTAATTGTTTTTGTTGCCTTCCACTGGACTCTTTCCAATTTTTCCACATCCTTCTTGTAGTGTGGGGCCCAAAACTGGACACAGTATTCCAGATGAGGCCTCACCAATGTCGAATAAAGGGGAACGATCACGTTCCTCGATCTGCTGGCAATGCCCCTACTTATACAGCCCAAAATGCCGTTAGCCTTCTTGGCAACAAGGGCACACTGTTGATTCATATCCAGCTTCTCGTCCACTGTAACCCCTAGGTCCTTTTTTGCAGAACTGCTGCCTAGACATTCGGTCCTTAGTCTGTAGCAATGCATGGGATTCTTCCGTCCTAAGTGCAGGACTCTGCACTTGTCCTTGTTGAACCCCATCAGGTTTCTTTTGGCCCAATCCTTAATTTATCTAGGTCCCTCTGTATCCTATCCCTACCCTCCAGCGTATCTACCACTCCTCCCAGTTTAGTGTCATCTGCAAACTTGTGGAGAGTGCAGTCCACGCCATCCTCCAGATCATTAATGAAGATATTAAGCAAAACCGGCCCCAGGACCGACCCTTGGGGAACTCCGCTTGATACAGTTGCCAATTAGACATGGAGCCATTGATCGCTACCCGTTGAGCCCGACGATCTAGCCAGCTTTCTGTCCACTTTATAGTCCATTCAGGAGAATTTAGGACAAACTGCTGAGAAATAAGACAGACACACCCAAAAACTGGTGGTTATTCTTCCACAAGATATACCAAACCAGCAACAAAAGTAAATTTCTGTTTCACCACACTGGCCAACAAGATTTCAGAAAAGCAGTATCCTTCGGCATTCCAGTCCTTGTATCACCACTAAAAACACTGGACTTAATGATGAGTGGTTCTTTAAAACCCATTTAATCAAACAAAAGGGTTCTTCTGATCCCAAAGGACCAGCCACACACCCAGGTCAATATACAACTTGGATCAGGGGGGAGGGAGAGCTCAATGGTTTGAGCATTGGCTTGCTAAACCCACAGTTATGAGTTCAATTCTTGAGGTGGCCACTTAGGAATCGGGGCAAAATCAGTACTTGGTCCTGCTAGTGAAGGCAGGGGGCTAGACTCCATGACCTTTAATGGTCCCTTCCAGTTTTTTGAGATAGGTATATCTCCATATTTTTTTTTAATCTTACCCAATAATCACACTGTTGCCAGTCCTTTAGTATCTAAAATCTAAACTTTTATTGAAAGAAAGAAAGAAAGATCATTGGAAGGTCCTCAGTCCCTTGGTTAGAATGCTCCCATTAGTGCAAGTTCATCATAGTCCAGAGGTTTGAGAAGGAAAGATGCAAAATGGAGATGTTTCCAGGGCCTTCATAGCTTCTGCCAAGTGAAGAGAAACTCGTTGGCACTTCTGCCGACAAAATACTTCCAGCCCTGCGATCGGTGTTAGCTTTGTTGGCAGGAGTGACAAAGCCATGTTCACACTGCCGCTTGCATCAGCAAAACTTTTGTCTTTTGCAATGGGGCTTTTTTAAGTACCCACGAAAGACAAAAGTTTTGTTGACAACTTCGCAGTATAACCATACCCTCGTTGTTCTCACTGTGGAAAATTACAGGACACCAGATGGTGTTCAGAGTCCTATGGGCAAGTCACATGTGTAACGTTGTGCAGTCTATATGGTTTTATAAAAACATGATAATAAGAGAATATAATGTAACTGGAATAGTTTTATAAAAACATGGTAAGTGAATATAATGTAACTGGAATATGCTTCATGCAAAAGGTCTCTTGTAAAGTATCATTGCAAAGCTTATAATCTACTGAGTGTGATCATCCTATTTGTATAAATGTACCACTCTTGTATCTAAAACTAGAAATATAAAATATAACTCTGAGGGCCTATTGTAATTATGCAAAGTGTGGGCCATTAATGGTGGTCTGGAATCTTGATGACTCCCATTAACTAGGACCACTGTCTGCAGATGGCTGTGTTTTACCTGTGAGTCTTCCTGTATATGTGTGTGCTGGCAAGTGGGTAATGAAGTCTTGCAGTGACATGTGATCATGTTACCTGAACTGGAATCCATCTTTAACCTGGTGCTTTTCCAGTGAGGGGGCGTGGAAACCCAGAGGGACAAAGGGTTCCCGCCTTATGCAAAAGATATATAAAGGGGTGGAAGAGAGAGAGGGAGAGAAGAGCCATCATGAAGAATCCCCTAGCTACCATCTAAGCTGGAATAAGAGCTGTACCAGGGGAAAGAATTGTGCCCAGGCCTGGAAGATGTCCAGTCTGAGGAAAAAACTTACTGAAGTATCTCTAAGGGTGAGATTATCTGTATTTAGTTTGATTAGACATAGATTTGCGCATTTTATTTTATTTTGCTTGATGACTTGCTTTGTTCTGTCTGTTACTACTTGGAACCGAGTTAAATCCTACTTTCTGCATTTAATAAAATCACTTTTTACTTATTAATTAACTCAGAGTCTGTATTAATACCTGGGGGAGCAAACAACTGTGCATATCTCTCTATCAGTGTTATAGAGGGCGAACAATTTATGAGTTTACCCTGTATAAGCTCTATACAGGGTAAAACGGATTTATTTGGGTTTAGACCCCATTGGGAGTTGGGCATCCGAGCGCTAAAGACAAGCACACTTCTGTGAGCTGTTTTCAGGTAAACCTACAGCTTTGGGACAAGTAATTCAGACCCTGGGTCTGTGTTGGAGCAGACGGGAGTGTCTGTCTCAGCAAGACATGGTGCTGGAGTCCTGAGCTGGCAGGGAAAACAGGGATAGAAGTAATCTTGGCACACCGGGTGGCAGGTCCCAAGGGGGTTTCTGTGATCCAACCCGTCACAACATGTCCATGCATGCTTTCGCTTAGTCATAATAGGGACCATCACAGGAAAGTCCATTAAGTATAGATAGGCATCTCCCATGATGGGCCATTTAACTTGAATAGTTCCTTCACTATGTGCTGGCTAAATACGTTTTGGGTGCTACCACAGGAGCAAACATTTGAAATACAGGTACATAGTTAATATTCATAACTTCAGGTACAAAAATGATACATGCATACAAATAAGATAATCACATTCAGCAAATCATAACCTTTCCATAGACACCTTACTGGACACACTTTGTACAAGATTTGTTGCAATTATATAACAGCTGTAGCAACAATGCTCTACGTGGTCATTTTATAAGATAATGTCACAACAACCACCAACGTTTTTATGTTTCTCAGGCACGTGCACACTTGACTGCTTATGTCAGTGCTGCACATCTACCATGAATCCTGGCGATAGAAAATTCAGTGCACCGTGGGTAGGTATCTCAGTGTGCCCCATAATACCTTGTGCAATATCTTGTGGGACATTTTTTAAGTGCTTTGTGTGATACTAGCAGTTCGCCTAGGGATTTCTGGGAAGTAGGGCTCAAGTTTCTACATTCCCACTTTTGCCAACCCATAATGCTTATTCCATCCCATAATGTGTGCTGTTTTAATTCCCACAGTCCCATGCACTACTTTTTGGTCTTTGCTATATTTCTGACAGAAGCATGGACCCTGCACAGCTCAGCACAATTCCCATTGTGACGTTATCGACATGAACTGTGACTGTATAGATCATTGTTGCAACCAAGGTCCTATAGTTGCACCAAATCTTGTACAAAGGAGGTCAAGTGAGGTGTCTATGAAAAGGTTGTAATTTGCTGGTTATGATTATTCTTCTGTATGTGTGTATCATTTTTGTATATGAAGTTATGAATATTGGCTATGTACTTGTATCTCAATGTGTTTAATTCTAAGTAGCATCAGTGAAGCATTTGGTCAGCTTCTTGACAAAGGACTATTCTGAGAAAGTGCCCGATCAAGAAACACTTAACTGACAATGGACCTTGGGAGACTCCAATCCGCATCTGAGGAGCCTTCCTGGGAACATTTAAGGTAGCATGTGAGCAATGGCTGCCGCCTGCAAACTGAATCATGCATGGACACGTGATTTGCCCATGTGACTCCAAACTCCATCTTGCTGCTGTGATTTTCACAGTAAGAACAAAGGGGTCCTTCCACATGGCAGAGGATATAAAAGGCCCTGGAAACCCCTCCATTTGGTCTTCAATCCTGCTTCTGACCTCTGGAGGAACTGTGCTTGAAACTGAAGCTCTGAACAAAGGACTGAACGACCCATCCAAGCTGAGATGTTCGTACTCCAGAGATTTGATTAGTTTAAATCGGCAGTAATCCCATCAAACCTGAAACAAGCCTGAACTAAGAACTTTGCAACTATTGTATGTATTTAATTCCATGTAACCAATTTTAACTCTCCTCTATATTTCTTTCTTTTTATGAATAAACCTTTAGATTTTAAATTCTAAAGGACTGGCAACAGCAAGATTTGTGGATAAGATCTGACTTGTATATTGACCTGGGTCTGGGGCTTGGTCGTTTGGGATCGGGAGAACCTTTTTTCTTCTACTGGGGTTTTGGTTTTCATAACCATTCATCCCCATAAGGAGTGGTGCTGGTGGTGATACTGGAAAACTGGTGTGTCTGAGGGAATTGCTTGTATGACTTCTGGTTAGCCAGTGGGGTAAAACCGAAGTCCTCTCTGTTTGGCTGGTTTGGTGTGCCTTAGTAGTGAAGGACCCCCAGCCTTGGGCTGTGACTGCCCTGCTCTAAGCAATTTGTCCTGAATTGATGCTCTCAGTAGTGTCCCGCCAAAGGCCGCTTTGTTACACCCAGGACCGTTGCTAATACAGGATGCACATTTCTTTTGTATCTGTGGAACTTCAAAAACTATTAATAGAACTGGTGGTGTGGTGATGAAGATGAGATGCTTAAGGATGACGAATGGATGACAGGCACAGTGAATAAAAATGACAGGTTTTTGCTTGCATACGCAGAGCAACTCCACACAGTGGGTAGGCACTTCTAGGCCCAAGAAATGAGCACTGAGCTGTGGGATCGCATCGTAATGCAGGTTACAGATGAGCAATGGCTGCAGAACTTTTGGATGGGAAAAGCCATATGCCTGGTGTGACCCTGCACCCCATATTCTCCACAGTGATATTATCATGATATGATTATGACATAGTTATGATGTATTTTATATGCAAGATAGGTCACGTGAGATGTCATTGGAAAGGTTATGATTTGCTGAATATGATTATACTATTTGTATGCATGTATCATTTTTGTATCCAAAGTTATTAATAGTGTATCTATTTCACATGTAGCTATTCCTGGGCGACTAGGCAAAAAGCTCTCAGTCTAGATGGCTGGCTGGGAAGGGCCCATTTAAGTTAATGAGCCATTAGAGGAACAGTAGGCCTTAGACGAAGCTTATCTCCCACCTGGAGAGCCTTCCTGAGGATGCTGCAGACAGCCTCTGAGTAATGGCTGCTCTGATACTACAGGGACATGGGACAGGTAGGACAGTAATGTTCAGCAGGTTATGGGTTTTCAAATGATATCTTACAAGGCATACTCCGAACAAAATATATTATAGTCTTGTAAAAGTGTTGAACATAATGATATAGACTGTCACAACCTAATTGTTACAGGTCAATGGGCAATAAGTTTGGAGTTGGAAAATCCACAGTGGGAGGCCATTGTCATCCAAGTGTATCCTGCTGCCCAGACTGTGACTCTTGGCAGTGTGCAGGAAATAGTAGATGGAGTCTGCAGCAATGGCCTGAATTGTGGTGGGACAATAGATGGGATGCATATGCCTATTCTGGAACCATCCCACCTTACTAATGAGTACATAAACTGAAAGGGGTACTTTGCCATGGTTATGCAAGGGCGAGTGGAAAACCAGGAACACTTCTCTGATATTTACGTGGGCTGGTCAGGGAAAGTGCATGACACTCTCATCTTTAAGAACATAGGACTTTTCCAAAAGCTGCAAACGGATATTTTTCCCTGATCAGTGCATTCACATTGGCAATGTTGCAATGCCATTAGTGATTCTGGGGGACTGAACCTATCCTTTGCTTTCTTAGCTCATGAAGGCATACACTGGCCACAGTGACAGAACCAGGAAAAGATTCAACTACTGGCTGAGCAGGTACAGAATGACTATTGAATGTGCTTTGGGTAGATTCAAGGCTTTCTGGTGATGTTTAATTAGTAGATTGGATGTTAACAAAGCAAACACTCCTATCATTATTGCTGCATGTTGTCTATTACATCATACTGCGAAGCAAAGGAGGAAGGCTACTTACAGGGTGGAGGGATGAGGTCAGCAGTCTGCCTGCTGAATTAGAACCATCAGACATAAGGGCTGTTGGAAAAATCAACTCTGAAGCTATACAGTTGAGAGAGGTCCTAAAAGATCGTTTTAACAGTCAGCCATAGTAGTGTTATGTGATGCATTTGTGTACTTTCATGTGTATTGTTACCTGATATATTGATTAGAATTCTCAATTTGATGTTCTGTAATTTGGCAGGGTTATTTCTCAGGATTATACCCAGAATTATTAACATTATTATGTGGAAGAAAACGAAGTCCTCACTCTGACTTTAAAGCAACAAGCCAGAGGCAGCTTTATTACGAGCAATTGCAATTGGTTGGGAGAGTACACACGGACAGGGATTCCCCCTCCCAAGGCAGGTCTCCGCCAGATAAACAATTAGGGCAAGCATTTATACCTTTTGTTACATACAGTAATGATCAACAGCTGCATTTTGTTTATACATATTCCTTCCTGATATCTTACTTTTCTCAGCAATTTTCTGCTACAGTCTGCATTCCATTCTTATCTAACACAAGGTCAAAATAACCTCTCACAGTTTTTTCCCACTTGCCCAGGCCCTGCATTAAAGTCTCGCGTTATTAAATAGAAGAGTTAGCCTGACTCTTGCTCTTCCTGGAAGACTAAGATGTCTGCGCTTTTCCCAACTTCCACAATTATAATGAGAACCCCAATGTGCATGGGAGAGACATTCACTCTTTGGAAAGCCCCTGGGCCTGGTGATAGTTTTATTAGCACAGTTAGCAAAATCACAATCACACTGATCCAGCTAAGTAGATAGAGATAATACAAAATGGTCAAGACATCCAGCATCTGAGCATCCATATGCTACACTATCCCCTTGTGAAGACCTAAAACCAGTGATCCACAAGTGGTCATAACTCTGGCATGCCAAGAGGATCCCAATAACGAATGCTGTGGTTAGCCCTGTTATGGGGTTCTGTGGTCTCAGTGAATTTTCATAAGGATGCCCAGCCTCTTCTGTCCATATCTAAACTTCCTCACCCTAATAATTCTGGGGTGCTTTCTTCTCGTAGGTTATTATATCATTTACCTCAACCTTATTGGAATATATGTCAATTGGTTACCATGGCATTCTTGTGGTTGAACATTTGCTGATGTTCTCATCCTAAAATACCCAAAGCTAGCAATAATTGATATTCTACATTTACCTATCAGCAATTTCACCATACTTGTTTATTACAACATTCTGTCTTATGATATCTGACCATCTAAAGTTACTCGTGGTTAGCTGCTTATGCTAAGGCTAGCCTTATGCTCAGTTTGGCTAAGCTATTGTCTTATAGGCTTTGAGGCCATTACTGCTTTACCTTATACCTATATCTTACCTAACTATACCCTTAGGCTACACGTCCTCCCCACCTTCCTTGGTGGGATGGTGGTTAAAAAAACCCATCACGTATATCTAGGGCCTTACCAGATCTTGATGAGGAGGATCGGGAATTTGATAGGATGTGATTGTCTGGAATGAATAGTTGCATAGGGATATTCTGGTACCTGATATACCTCTATATTCCAAAGTAGGAAAAATAAGAAAAGAGTAGAAGCAGAACCAGACGATATCAGAAAAAAACCCGAAGCTAAGGAAATAAAACAAAATGCATCGAAGTGAGGTTTTTTACCCACGAAAGCTTATGCCCAAATAAATCTGTTAGTCTTTAAGGTGCCACTGGACTCCTTGTTGTTTTTGTGGATACAGACTAACACGGCTACTCCCTGATATTAAACTACATAGTAGCACAGAATGATGAAGCAAGCCTAGAATATAATGCTGTTGAAATCCCAATGTAGAAGAGTAATATTTTTTGAGGATTTATAATATCTATAACCCACATGGGACATTAGAAAGTTCGGAGCTACTAGAAATAGCGAAAAATTATAAAATACTATATATTATATGCAGTGACCTAAATAGTCATAATAAATTGTGGGGAAGTAAGACAACTGATGAAAATAGTGCATGGATAGAAAAGTTCATTGATGAGAACAATCTAGTGCTTTTAAATGATGGCATCCCAACTAAATTTAATGCAGAAGATGGTAGCTTTTCCTGCTTAGACCTGGGAATTATAACAGCAGATATTGCAAGTAAATGCAACTTGGA
Source organism: Trachemys scripta elegans (assembly GCF_013100865.1). Taxonomy (NCBI): domain Eukaryota; kingdom Metazoa; phylum Chordata; order Testudines; family Emydidae; genus Trachemys; species Trachemys scripta. Next base: position 121,033,437 of record NC_048299.1, on the reverse strand, counting down.
AATATATAAGGAAGAAGGAAAGGGAAGTGATCATTTCTTGATACTTATTACTTTTCAATGGCAAAGTAAAGGAAAATTACTCACCTGGAATTTTAAGAAAGCTAACTCTGAGCTATTTACAAGTAAATGTACCAAATTTGTAAATAATCATTGTGTGAATGATGACAGAGTGATAATGTAAAAAAAGGATTAATAGTAGCAGCTACTGTAGCCATACCTTGGATATTGAAGTATCCCAAAACTAAAAACTCACTTCCATGATGGAATGAGGAGTTCAAAATGGCACTTAAAGAAAGGAACAAAGCCTATAAAAAGCGACAAATACAATGAATAGTGACGATCTAAGGAAGTATAAAAGACGTAAGGCAATAGCACAAAGAATTAAAAAAATAATCAAAGAAAGAGAATTGGAGGGAGTACTGCTCCACTGTCCCTTTCCCTTCTCCGGTGGGGGTTGCTGTGCTCCCTCTGATGCTCACATTTCTGTCCGGGGCAAGACAGACCATGTGGTATGGGTGGTGCTGTGTCAGGGTTCAATTACCATTTAGGCAACAATGCTCCTACCTGAAAGGGAGTCAGTGAGTCTGTGGAGCTCTTGGCCCCCTCTATGCTATGGGACAAGCTGTGTCAGACACACATAGCTCCAGGAAGAAGGTGCAGCTTGATTTCCAGCAGTGGGAGGATTTTACTCACATTCTCCAGGGCATGAGGGTGTTGTTTGGGGAGAGTAAAGGGATAAAAGGAAAGTCTACCAACAGGCCCACAGCTTTCCTCATCACGTTTGGGATCAACATGTTGCTGTGTGGTTCCATGAGGGGTGGGTGGCACAGCCGCTAGCTGCCAGGACCCTCAAGCTCCCCAATGAGATCTTGGAAAGAGCAGTGAACTTAATATTTTCTGTGCACATACAGTGATAGGGACTATGAATTGCAGAGAAACACCTCTGAGGAGCTTGGGGGCTGGAGTTCACTGATTGTTACCTGCTAAGGAAGGTTTGGGTTGTGAGAGCCTTCGGGAGTTTGCTAGTGAGGAAGGAAGGCTGGTGTGACAGGGTGCTGACAGTCTAATTTCCAGCAAAGGTCCTCTTGCTGGGGCCGAGAGGTAACACAGTGGGTCACAGCTCTGGGTGTCCCAAACAGCATGTTACCTTATCATGCAGTGTGTGGCCTGCCTAGTGTACTGCACACCATGCAAACTCTGCCCTTAATACAGAATTAAAAATTTCCTCATGAGCATTTCAGTGATGCTCTCACTGTAGTATCTGAGGGCTTTGCATACGTTACATTATTGTATCTTTACAACAACCTTCTGAAGTAAGCTGGTATAATTATTCTCATTTTCCAGATGTGGAGCTAAGGAAGAGAGAGATTAAGGCCAAAATTCTCAAGCATATCTACTACTTTTAGGTGCCCAACTTGAGGAGCCTGCTTTTTCAAAGTACTTAGAATTTTTATAGCACTTTATATGGTCATTGCACTGCTCCAATAGACTTCAGTCACAGACCTTAACATTCAGCACATCAGCAATTCAGGCTCCTCATGTCTCAAATTGGGCATTCAAAAATGAGGAACCTATGGAAAGTTTGGTTTAAGCAACTTGTCCAGCATCACATAGGAGCACTGTACCAAAGGCAGAGGTAGAATTCAATTCTCTGATTTTTCCCAGTTCTATTGCTTTAACCACATGATAATCCTTTCTCTTCCTGCAATCCTCTGCCTCATTCATCACATAGCTCAACTTCTGCAACAAATGAGGCAGGGGTCCTACAGACAACAGCCTCCTTCACTACACAACTTGATTCACTCACTGAGTACTGGTTATATAGTGTCTTGAATGGCAGAGACCATATAGAAAAATTTGTGTGTGATCATGTAATTGATAACTGTTTCATAATGCATACACACTAAGGGGCCTAATTAAGTTAGGCATTTCCTAACTTTCAAGTAATGGACTTTGCAACTTCAATTTTCTTTTAATGGAGATTTTTGTAAATAATTTCCTATGTTTTTTAAAAAAGCAAATTGAATAAAAGAAATGTCCTGTGGAAGCATATTGACCTCCACATGGGTCAACAACAGCACTGAGAAATTTAGATCCACAGAACAGACATACACTTTGCCAGTGGGTTTCACAAATATTTGTTAAATAGAAAAGGAATGTCAGAACTTGAGAATCCTGGGTTCTATTCCAAGTTCGGCAATGGAATAGACTCTAGTAATTACAGACCTTATTATTTGTCCCCCATAAGTTTCTTCCTTCTGCTTGCGTCCCCCTACCATTTCCCTTGTAGTCTGACCGCACTTATGCTTTGCCCCTTACTCTTTTCTTCTTCCAGCCTGTCTCCAGTCTTTGCTCATCTCACTCCCAGCCTTCCATTTCTGCTCCTCTGAATTTGAGTCAGGTTGCTTCCTCCTTTTCCTCCATTCTTCCTGTGCATCACCATAAGGAAGGGCATTATGAATACAAGAGTCTCCCTGCTCTAAGTTCCAGGGTCTGATGTCATGGCAGCTCCCATGGGCCAGGCAAAGTGATTGCAGGGAAAGTCCTGCTCAGCTTCTGTAGCCCTGGGCTGGAGCATGCTCAGTGCAGCAGGATGAATTGAGAATTTAGCTCCCAAATTCTAAGTCTCTACTACGCATGTGCAAACAGCAATTTTCAGAAACTTTTAACCCAAATCTGGGTGGATTTTCACAGGGACAACAAAAGTCACCTTTCTGCCAATGACTTTAGACTAAATGCAGCCCTGGATTGCATCCCATGCTTCCCCACTCAAGTCAACGGAGAAACACTAGGTGTAAGTCAGGATAGAATTTGGCCTTTTATATTTATTTAATAAGATTTTTTTAAAGATGGTAATAAAAAAAAACGCTTGGTTATACTTAATCTTCTCATTTTGCAGAAGTCAACAAGTTCAAAAGAACTCCAAATTTTAATAAGAAATGGAGCAGTCCCATTCAATGTTTTCTCTACCCAAGACCTCTAAAATGTAATGTTAAAAATCTCATTGCTTAACTTTATACTCAGTGAATTATTAACCATACTGGAAACTTGATCATGAGGAATTGTACATCATGTTGTTAGAAAGCCTCTTTAAATACCAACTGAAGTAAGAAAATATTAAATGTTTAGTTCAGCACTTTGAAATTACAGGTCTGTTTCTTTATGCTTTAATAACACCTGGTCTTTAAGTGATTAGCATTCTGCATGTCCAAAATTACAACACAGTTTTTTCCAGAGGATGAACCAATCTAGACTGAATTTCATCTCTGTGTTCTTCAACCTTCACTTGAGATGTCATCAGCACAATTTCCTGAATAAAATTATTTCAGAACTGTTCAACAATCTTTAAGCCACAGTAAGACAAGTCTTGTTACTTCTGTCATCTTTATATGTCATGTTCTGTTTTAAATATCTTCTAGCATATGCACTATTGATATTTTTTTCTTTTTTGAAGAAAAATTTGGTTTTATCGAAATGAAGTTTGATCTTTATATATTTAACTGTGAAAATTAAATTTAAGTGCACCAGTAATCCATATTCCATAAAGTAAAAGGATATCTACATAAACCAGCAAGAAAAAGTGTACTCATAAATTCTCAAACAGAACCACGTGAACTACTGTAAATTCAGTTTTGCTTTCTTTTGAAGTTCTCTGTATAGTGAATGGTTTAAATGTTCAGAGTGGTTTTAATTAAACTTTTCAGAATTTGATCAGTCACTTGCTGCCTTGACATATTTAATTCTGATACTATCTTTTTAAAGTCTCAGCAAACAATGAATCAAAGTTCAAAAGGATATTTAATCTTAGGAAAGTCTCTCTAAATAATCACACTGGACCTTAACTAGTATTCCTGGCTGAAAATTGTAAGCATCTAAGACTTACACATTATAAGCCATAAACTGCATTGAAGAAGGTGCAAAAGTAACATCCCCCAGCAGGAGCTCCAGGATCCACTGGGTGTCTGGAAAGCACAAAAGGCCAAATTTTAATTAGTCTGGTTTTAAGACAAAATATCTCTATTGATTTTTTTGAAGACCAGAATCTCCCCCCATTGTTTCCAAGAACAGAGGAGAAAGGATGTCTCTGTACCATACTTTCACAGGGTGCACCATGGAGGGCAGGTCTGCTTTTCAGTGCAGGGGTGCTGAAGAAGCCCTTTCTTGCATACAACTGCAGTACACAGTACAACTGACTCCTGAGTCTATAGGGGCAACACTAATAAGTCAAGCATAGCATTTAATGGGGACATATTGACATGACATAGCTGAAGATAAAAGGCTTAAAATTCAACAGATGTTTATGAATTTGAACTATTGGTTTAAGAACTACATCAAGAACCCTTGGGAAATCCTTTGTATATTATTTAGGCTTATTAGGTGAGCAGGATTTTGCCACATATTCATGCTGTAATTTATAAATACTTCCTAATAACTCATAAGATAATTGTCCCTCACTTAGGACACCCAACAATATTTAACTGACTTTAATTTCCCACATATACACACTAATGTTATACTTACCAAATCATTATGATTATACTTACCATATCTCCAAGCAAATTAAAAAATGAACAAGGGAACCATTCAGTGTCTGTAAATCTCTCATAGAGGTCAAGGCTGAACAATGTGAAATCATCTTTCCTCCCCATTCCCTCCCACAAGGGCTCAGTGCTTCAACTCAGACCTGGATCATCAATCTAATTTTAAAATGATTTTATTATAGATGGAACAAGTTAATTTATCTTATAAAAGTGCTTATTTTTGCAGCCATTATACAGTTTTGTCATTACTGCATTAATTTTAAAAGGCCTAATTAAGTCAGGCTTGCCTACGTTGAGTAATTCCTTATTGTTATATTGATTTCAATTTATTTGAGTTCACAACTTAAGCTAGTATAGGTAACTGAGGCAAAGGAGTCCTACCCCATGAAAGTTAAATGAATCTGATTTCTCCATTTATTAATAACTTTAATACAGCATATGATGTATAAGATCTTAAATTTCAAAGCAGTTCTATAGGCATTCTTCTTATTAGGTTTTCTGTTATTGTTATGCATTAAAGCAATTACTAACCCCTGAATGAGAATAATTTTTGGCACACACTGATGACTTGTAAGCTAGAGGGTGGATTAAATATTGAAAAGTAAACTGACTGTATGACATCAGATTTATAGTTAAAATAACTTCATTGAGATTAATTGTTCTGGTGTATTATTTTTGAACAAAAACACTTCACTTCTCTTCTATCTGCAACCATAATTATGTGCTTTTAACCAAAAACCACATGTTGGCTTTGATGTTAATAGTTGAAATCTTATCTGTCTGCATTCAGTTTGAAATAGTCTCATGTATGATAACCTTAAAATCTGAAGCTGAGTCCAACAGCTGAAATTAGGTTTGGGTAAAGAGATTTTTGACATTTTTCAAGATTCATAGATTCATAAGGACTATTGTGATCATCTAGTCAGAACTCCTGCATAACACAGGCCACAGAATGTCCCAAAAATAATTCCTAGAGCATAGCTTTTAGCAAAACATCCAATCTTGATTTTAAAATTGCCAGAGAATTTACCATGAAGCTTGGTAAAGTGTTCCACTGGTTAATTACTCTCACTATTAACATTTTATACTTTATTTCCAATCTGAATTTGTCTAGCTATGTCTGCTAGGCTGAAGAGCCCATTTGTTCCCCCTGTAGGTACTTTCAAACTGTGATCAAGTCATCCCTTAACCTTCTCTTTGTTAGACTCAAGGAGCTCAATCTAGTTATCTTATTACTGTATAGCATATTTTCTAACCCTTTATTACTCTCGTGGCTCTTCTTTGCGCCCTCTCCAATTTATCAAAGTCCTTCTTGAATTGTGGGCACCAGAACTGGATACATTATTCCAGCAGCAAAACACCAGTGCCAAATGTACAGTTAAAATGACTTCTCTACTCCTACTTGAGATTCACCTGTTTATGCATCCAATGATTATATTAGCCTATTTGGCCACAGCATCACACTGAGAGCTCAAGTTCAGATGATTATTAACCACGAACCCCAATTCTTTTTTCAGTCACTGCTTCCTCTAAGTATGGCCTACATTTTTTGTTCCTAGATTTTTACATTTACTGTCAGCCATGTCAAAACACTATTTACTTGTGCCGAGTTTACCAAGCAATCCAGATCACTCTATCAGTGACCTGTCCTTTTCATTATTTACCACTAGCCCAGTTTGTGTGACATCTGCAAACTTTAATTATGATGAATATATTTTCTCCCAGGTCACTGAAAAAAATGTTAAATAGCACAGGGCCAAGAATCACTCTCTGTAGGACCCTACTAGAAACACACTCGGTCAATGATGATTCTGGGATTACAATTACATTTTGATATATATCAGCTAGCCAGATTTTAATCCATTGAATGTGTGCCAAGTTAATTTTATATTGTTCTAGTTTATTAGTCAAATTATCATGTGGTACCAAGTCAAATGCTTTATAGAAGTCTACATCAAAACAATTACCTTTATCAACCAAACTTGTAATCTTATCAAAAAAAGATATCAAGTTATTTTGACAGGATCTATTTTCCATAAACTCAGGTTGATTAGCATTAATTGTATAACCGTCCTTTAATTCTTTATTAATTAATCAGTTGCTCCATTTCATTCTGGGATTGATGACTGATATTACCTATTTACCCCTTTAAATAGTAGCACATTAGCAGTTTTCCAGTCTTCTTGAAGTTCCGCAGTGTTACAAGATTTATTGAAAAGTCAACATTAATTGTCCAGTGAACTCCTCAGATATCTCTTTTAAAACTCTTGGATGCATGTTACTTGCTTCTGCTGATATTTTAAAAAATGTCTAATTTGAGTACCTGCTGTTTAACATCATCCTGACATATACTTTCCATACCACTAGTATCACCGCATGATATGACTAAATCATCATTCCTCCCCCCCTCCAAAATAAAGAACAGAAATATTTGTTGACCACTTCTGCCTTTTCTGCATGATTCTAACATTTCCCATCTAGTACTGGACCAATACAATTGTTAGGATTTTCCCCCTAATATTCTTAAATTCCTTACTGTCCTGAAATCTACTGGCCATAACTCCTAGTCATTAGAATTAGATTTGTATTAGAAGCTACCTGTGCTCAAAAACATTATCACAAACATTCTAGGAGAGCTCTTGGTGTTCTAACTGCTCTGAATCTGGATTCTTCAGTTGTACATCTTTGTGAATAGCACTATGTGTATGAAATACTCTTTGAACAGCGAAATCACTCAAAAATAGCTCTAGATTTAGGTTTAATATGTTCCTAAACCTTAGGTCCCATTGGGAGCACCTTTTTCACATTGCCTCACATCACAAAAGCTTGTTTGGCCTACATTAATCCCAACCTTTTGCCCTCAAGTCATAGCCCTGCATAGGATCTTTCTTTTGGAGGTGCAAATTGTCCCTTGGATTCCAATCTTGCAATTAGATCTGTGCAGACATCCCTCTGCATCCATGTAGAGCCCATCAGGGAGCAGGGATCTATCCATGAGGAAAACAGAAAAACTTTTTTAAAACAGGAATTAAAAGAAATTAAGCATATACAATACTACTTATAATATGCTCTGACCAAAGTAGATTTTTAAAAAATAATTCAATTTAAAGGGAAAAAAGAGTTGACAATGTTTCTATGTAAAGAAACTAAACTGAGTTTTATAGCTGAACTTCAAATAAAAAAATAGTTTTGGTCTTGGGATGGCAGGGGATGTCTTATAGGAATCCTCATGTAAGAAAATTGGGTCTCTGTTGCTTAATTAAGATTCAGTAACTGGAAACAAAAAGTCTGGCTGATGACATCTCCAGTTATTTGTTGACTCAGATATCTTTGATGGGTGTCCAAAATTGTAAACAATCAGAAACTAAAATATTTGTGTGATAGTGCTTTTGTATTATACTCTCACCCCCTGAAAAACACAGAAAGACAAGTGCACTCTCAGAACAGTAGACATTAGTGCTCTATGGCAACAATGAAATCAGCTGCTTGTATTAGGCTTTCCTGCATGAAATAAATTTATTAACTAAAACATTTTTTCTCAAGTTAGATTTGTTTCTGAAGTATTTTTGAACTGTGCTGTTCTTATAGGTAGCCTGTAGAGGATACAATATTGCTCAAAAATTACCAGTGTTGAAATGAGTGCATTATCTTTAACATGAGTTTTGTAGGTGAGAATTTAACTATTTTTGACCAACATGCCCATGCTTACACTTACATCTCATGTAGCTGGAAGACATCCCATGAAAAACAAAATCAGACAAGTGCTAAAGAAGATGGCAATATTTTGAAGCCAAGGGCCAGCTAAATCAGCACGGTGGTAGTACAGTACTCTCATTATGGTCCAATCTCTGGTATGACTTCATAATCTAATGTATACCTAAAGGCATTATTAAGTAGCTTTTATTTTTTATAGGAGATATGACATGTTAGCATATTTCATTATATACTTAATATAACTACACCTATTTAATACAGTAACATAGACCTGAGCAGGTATTCATTCAAAGATGACAGAGAGTGGATTTAGAAGGAAGGGATTTAGGGCAGTGCAGTAGTGGTTAGCCACAGAATCCACTCAATTTAGCTGATCAAATTTCAAAACAGTCCTGGCAGTTCACATTCTAATCTTTGGGGTCAGGCCATGAAACAGTGCTGACAAAGCAGGAAAAGTACTGGGTAAGTATTCCAGAGTTCTTATACTGGTTGAATATTTACCTACGGGAGAAGGCTATTAGAGCCTATGTTTACACTTACTGACAGGTTTTTGTAGCTGTTAAGGAATTTTGTCTAGAGAAAATGTCTGCATTTCCTGATTGTTACTGCTCCTCCTTTTCCTGATTTTTTGAAATTATTCTAATGCCAGTACATGATGAAAAATGTTACATATATCTATATTCTAGTGTTTGAAGAAAAAGTCATGAAGAAAGCCAAGGTTAACTTCAGTTTATAGGCATGCTAAACTGTAAATAGAAAAAACACCTAACTTCAGATTTTCCCCAATCAAGAAAAACTCCCCCTCAAACTGCTGAAAATATGTAATTTTAAAATTTCTTTGTAACATTATTTTGAAATTGGATAGAATAAGTTTTAAAACTGCAATTGCAAAGTGGCTTAGAGCCAGGATGTATATTTTTTCAACCAAATCAGGCCAGGCACTGCTATCCTCAAACGTGGTCTTGACTGTGTCTCAAATTACAATGGTACTATAATATCGCTAGGGCCCTACCAAATTCACGGTCCATTTTGGTCAATTTCATGGGCATAGGAATTTGAAAATCGTTAATTTAACGATTTCAGCTATTTCAATCTGAAATTTCACAGTGTTGTAATTCTAGGACTCCAAAAAGGAGTCGGGGGGGGGGTGCAAAGTTATTATAGGGGGATTGCAGTACTGCTACCCTTACTCCTGCGCTGCTGCTGGCGGTGGTGCTGCCTTAAGAGCTGAGCAGCTGGAGAGTGGCAGCTGCTGTATGGGAACCCAGCTCTGCAGGCAGCGCCGCCACCAGCAGCAGCAGCACAGAAGTAGGGATGGCATGGTATGTTATTGCCACCCTTACTTCTGCACTACTGCCTGCAGAACTGGGCCCTCAGTAAGCAGCCATCACTCTCCAGTCACCCAGCTCTGAAGGCAGCAGCACAGGAGTAAGAGTGGCATGGTATGGTATTGCCACCCTTACTTCTGTGCTGCTGCTGGCATGGCATTGCTTTCAAAGCTGGACACTTGGCCAACTGCTGCTGCTCTCCGGCTGCCCAGCTCTGACGGCAACACAGGTGGCAATGCCGCGACCACCCCTAAAATAACCTTGTGACCCCCCTGCAACTCCTTTTTGGGTCAGGACCCCCAATTTGAGAAATGCTGGTTTCCCCCGTAAAAGCTGTACAGTATAAGGTAAAAGCACACAAAAGACTAAATTTCACAGTGGGGTGAGGGGGAACCAGATTTCACAGTCCATGATGCATTTTTCTTGGCCATGAATTTTGTAGGGCCCTAAATATCACTGAGCCCACCTGATCCTCCAGCCAAGGCTCCCTTTACACTGTACTGCTGTGACAGGCTCTCAAGTCCCCACCAGCACACACACAGGTAGGGACACACCCAGCTGCAGCTTCACAGATGCTAAGATGAGCTCTGCGTGGGAAGGCTCAGCTAAGGAACTGCCCAACTACTCAAGTGCACACGCCCTTTTGGAGGGTAAACCCAAAATTATACCGATTTGCACTGCACAGGGAACTGTAGAGCATGAGCTCATTAAATTCACCCGCTTCCTCAATGTAGAGAGGAATATACACAGCTTTCTGCCCCAAGTAATGACTCCCACACAAACTGCTTTGGGACAAAACAAAAACAAGTTTATTAACTACAAAAGATAGATTAAGTGATTGTAAGGGATAGCAAACAGATCAAAGCAGATTACCTAATAAATAAAACAAAAACGCAATCTAAGCTTAATATACTAAAGAAATTGGATATAAGTAGCAAATTAACACCCTAAATGATGATTTAAGATGGCTGCAGGCTATTAAGGGCAAGATGCAGCTTAAAACCCCAGTATTCCTTTCACAAGCTAGAAATCCCTCTAGCCTGGGTCCAGCCCTTCTCCCCAGTTCAGTCCTTGTTTCTCGGGTGTTTCCAAGAGTCTCCTTTGGGCGGGGAGTCAATGAAGAACCATGATGATGTCACTCCCCTGGCCTTAAATAGCTTTTGCATATGGAGGGAACCCTTTGTCTCCAACTTTAGTTCCCACGCCTTTCAGTGGAAAAACACTAGTATTCTATGATGGAGTCCAGTACCAGGTGACTTGGTCACATGCCCCTGTAGGGCCATAGCAGCCATGCCTTGGAGGCTGTTTGTACCATCCTGGGAAAGGCTCCCTGGTGAGAGATTAGCATCTTTTAAGATGTATTGTTCTCCCTAATGGCCCTTTCCAGCCAGCAGCAAGGTTTCTTAATATGTTTGTTTGTTTACAAAAGTTGAATAGAAAAGTTAAGCCACAGAATGACATATGCATACCTGTAATCACAGATAAATGCTGTTTCCATCACTGTGTGCTCTTAGGTTACTGTTCCTTGATTTCCTTCCCTGGGGCACTCCCTGAGCTGTGGGCAGGACTCCAGCATTCACCAAGGCCATTGTTCTATAATGTCCAGGTGATTTTCCCACTCCCATTCCTGTCATAATAGGCTCAGCCCCACAGCTAGGCTTCACACAGTCCACCCTTTCCAAGGTTGTCAATGAACAGTATCATTCTAAAACTGGATTAAGGCTCTCTTTCTTCAGAGAGCACTCATTGGACTGTGGCCCTGTCATAACTATAAAGGGAAGGGTAACAGCCCTCCTGTGTACAGTACTATAAAATCCCTCCTGGCCAGAGACTCCAAAATCCTTTTACCTGTAAAGGGTTAAGAAGCTCAGGTAACCTGGCTGACACCTGACCCAAAGGACCAGTAAGGAGACAAGATACTTTCAAATCTTGGTGGGGAGAAGGTTTTTGTTTGTGCTCTTTGTTTTGGGGGTTGTTCGCTCTTGGGACTGAGAGGGACCAGACATCAATCCAGGCTCTCCAAATCTTTCTGAACAAGTCTCTCATATTTCCAACTTGTAAGTAAACAGCCAGGCAAGGTGTATTAGTTTTTAATCTTTGTTTTCTCAACTTGTAAATGTACCTTTTTGCTAGAGTATTTATCTCTGTTTGCTGTAACTTTGAACCTAAGGCTAGAGGGGATTCCTCTGGGCTCTTTAAGTTTGATTACCATGTAAAGTTAGTTTCCATCCTGATTTTACAGAGATGATTTTTACCTTTTTCTTTAATTAAAAGGCTTCTTTTTAAGAACCTGATTGATTTTTCCTTGTTTTTAGATCCAAGGGGGTTGGATCTTGATCCACCAGGAGTTGGTGAGAGGTAGGAGGGGGGATGGTTAATTTCTCCTTGTTTTAAGATCCAAGGGGTTTGGATCTGTATTCACCAGGGAATTGGTGAAGAGTCTCTCAAGGCTACCCAGGGAAGGGAATTAGCACATTTGGGAGTGGTGGCAGCGGACCAGATCTAAGCTGGTAGTTAAGCTTAGAAGTTTTCATGCAGGCCCCCACATTTGTACCCTAAAGTTCAGAGTGGGGAAGCAGCCTTGACAGGCCCTAAACTGGGTTCAGAAGTAAATGGAGAGGAATAGTTCCCTCTTAGCATCAGGCCCTCCCTTCCTTCAGGAAGTCATCGAGGAGCTTCTGATTTCAGCAGGCCTTCTCTCCAGGAGCTGAGGACTGAAGGTCTGCTCTGCTCCCCAGTCTGCCATCAACAGAACTGGGTTTCTCCCTTTGAAACTCCTCTCTTCAATTCTGACATCTCTCACAGGTGTGATGGAATGGGGATACCTGAGCCCACATTAGCTTGTTAACCCCACGTTGCCCAGTGTGGGGTTTCTATACACTCATCTAAGTTACCCGTCTGAGAAGCTTGGACTACAGTTTTGTTGTAACGTCTTGTTTTGTAAAAAAGGATAATTTTTCAGGATTGGGAGGGATTCTTTTTTGAAGTACATTTCAGGGAAGGTTCAATTTTGGCCCTTTCATTTAGTGTATGTTTAAATATTTTTTTATGTGACCTTGTTTGCAGAATATACTTTTTCTAGGTTGCAAATGTTTTCATGATACATTATACAACATTAATTGATATAAAGCTAATTGATTTCAGTAAAACACTTTAAGACACCATGCAGGCTCTGTTTTATTGATTTTTACTAGCCACACTGTACTATTAGTGCCATATAGTTATGGGGGAAATCAATTTAATGTGATTTTACAAATCATACCTTGTTCTCACTGGGAATGGGCATCACTACATAAAGGTTCTTCTCTTTATTGTTTTACTAGTATATTTTCCTGAAATTATTAAATTTAAAATATGGAGCATCTTTTCCTCTTTCCTTTGTCTCCTATCTTCCCTCCATTCTTCTCCCGTCTTTGTTATCTCTTGCTATGTTTTGTCTAACATAGGTTGCTACCCTGAGAACCTGCAATCTATCTTTATTTGTCTACAAAGCACTAAGCACATCTACTGCATGGTCATGTATAAATAAGACAGATAATGAGGACACATTTGGAACACAGCATCTATGGCGAGACTGATATTTGCCTTGGGAAAACTGCTGGACTTATTACAAGTATATTTGTACTATTTTGCATTGACTCTATTATATATAATCACCAGATCATATGTTTTTGCATGTATTGTCTGAGCTGTATGGGAACCTTTCTTTTACATCCTCCTTAATGCATTTTGCCTTCACATCCTGCTAGTAGATATTCCTTATTTAACAAATAAGTCTCTTCCCTTAACCTCTTCTATTGATTCCTTAAACAGTGCATAAATTTTGCCTTGTTGCTACCTTTAATTTTACTGAGCCCTGGTCTACACTACAGGGTTAGGTCGAATTTAGCTGCGGTAGATCCATTTTATAATGAATGCGTCTACACAAGCAACCCCGTTTAGTTGACCTAAAGGGCTCCTAAAATCGACTTCTGTAATCCTCTACAGCGAGGGGAGTAGTGCTAAAATCGACCTTGCTGGATCAAATTTGGGGTAGTGCGGACGCAAATCAACATTATCCCAGAGTGCTCCAATGTGACTGCTCTGGACAGCACTTTCAACTCCGATGCACTAGCCAGGTACACAGGAAAAGCCCTGGGAACTTTTGAGTTTCATTTCCTGTTTGGTCAGCGTGGCGAGCTCAGCAGCACAGGTGGCCATGCAGTCCCCCCCAGAATCACAAACGAGCTCCAGCATGGAGCAAACAGGAGACACTGGATCTGATTGCTGTATGGGGAGAAGAATCTGTGCAGGCAGAACTCCAACCAAAAAGAAAAATGCTAACATATATGCCAAAATTGCACAGGGCATGATGGACAGAGGCTATAACAGGAACACACAGCAGTGCCATGTGAAAGTCAAGGAGCTCGTGCAAGCCTGCCAAAAGACAAGGGAGGCAAACAGTCGCTCTGGGTCAGAGCCCCATACATGCTGCTTCTATGATCAGCTGCATGGCATTCTGGGGAGGGAAGGGGAGAGAGACACACTACCACTACCCCACCACTGTCCATGAACACCTGCAAGAGGGGAGTCTCACGCAACACGGAGGAGAATTTTGTGGATGAGGAAGAGGAGGAGAAAGCTCAGCAGGTAAGCAGTGAATCCATTCTCCCTAGCAGCCAGGACCTTTTCATCACCATGGAGCCAATACCCTCCCAAGGCGGGATCCCTGACCCTGAAGGCGGAGAAGGCACCTCTGGTGAGTACACATTTGTAACTACAGTACAGGGTTTAAAGGCAATAGTGTTTAATGTTTGATTTACCCTGAAGACTTGGGGATGCATTCATGGCCAGTACACCTACTGGAAAAGTCTGTTAACGTGTCTGGGGATGGAGCGGGAATCCTCCAGGGACATCTCCATGAAGCTCTTCTGGAGGTACTCTGAAAGCCTTTGCAGAAGGTTTCTGGGGAGGGCTGCCTTATTTCATCCTCCATGGTAGGACATTGTTCCACGCCAAGCCAGTAGCAAGTAGTCTGGAATCATTGCAGCACAAAGCATGGCACCGATTGGTCCTGGGTTTTGGTCGCATTCAAGCAACATTCGGTCTATATCTTTCTGTGTTAGCCTCAGGAGAGTGATATCATTCATGGTTGAAATAGGGGAATTTTTGTAAGGGAACAGTAAAAGGACCCCCTTCATGCTGGGCTGTTTGCGCTTGGCTAAAAGGGATCATCCCTGAGAATAGCCCTGTGGTGGGGGAGGGGTGAAGGGATCATCCCAAATAGCCAAGCAGAGCAGTGGAGGGAGGTGTATCTTGCACATCCACCCGAAAACCTCAGCCCCTCCTTTTAAATGGCAAGCCCAACAGTCATTGCTTGCTAGGGGAAAGGAGGACACTGCAGTTTGAAAATGTTCCCACATATTATCAAAGCATTAGAAGCCAAACCTGCATACCCTTTGGCTTAACATGGCTGCCTGGAAAATGAATTCTGTTGCCCAGCCGTGTGTGATGTGTCACCATACCGGCAGGTGTTCAATATAAAAGGCAAAATGCGACCAAAAGCACATGTGCTGTTTGCTGTGAATTGCTTGATTCACTGTGAAAAAGTCTCCCTTTTGTTCTCAGAAATGTATCATCTTAAATTTTCCTCTCCCTTTTTATCCCCCCACAGGTGCAAATGTTTCTATGCGCCCCCCTACCATCTCCGTCCCTGAGGTTATCGCAGATTAGAAGATGAAAAAAAACACACTCACGATGACGTGTTTAAAAAAGAAATAAAAAAAAATATGGAGATATACCTATCTCATAGAACTGGAAGGGACCCTGAAAGGTCATTGAGTCCAGCCCCCTGCCTTCACTAGCAGGACCAAGTACTGATTTTGTCTCCGATCTGTAAGTGGCCCCCTCAAGGACTGAACTCACAACCACTGAGCTATCCCTCCCCCGATGGTTTTCCGAGCTCATGCAGTCCTCCCGTACTGATAGGGCACAGCTGAATTCATGGAGGCATTCAGTGGCAGAGTCCAGGAAAGCATTGAGCACGATGAGAAGAGGCAGGATGCAATGCTGAGGCTAATGGGGGAGCAAATGGACATGCTCAGGCATCTGGTGGAGCTGCAGGAAAGCCAACAGGAGCACAGACCGCTGCTGCATCCACTGTACAACTGCCTGCCCTCCTCCCCAAGTTCCATATCCTCCTCACCCAGATGCCCAAGAACGGGGGAGGGACACCTCAGGACACCCAGTCACTGCACTCCAGAGGATGGCCCAAGCAACGGAAGGCTGTCATTCAAACAGTTTTGATTTGTAGTGTGGCTACTGTTACCAAAAACTTGGTCAGCTAGTAAGTTTAGGGAGGACCCACCAGAGTTTGGTAGAAAGCAGCACGTTTATTATATGGATAGCTAAGCTCAAAAGAAGGGGGAGTGGGTGTCACATTCACACTCGCATACTCATGCTCCCAGGGCAAGCACAGCACTGGAGATGTCAGGATCCTTTAAGGTAAGTGTCCCACAGCACAGTGATGGATGGTGTGATGAAGGTATGTCTTCCCGAGGCACGATGGAATGCAACACAATGAACCACTGGCCAGGCAGTCTGGATGAAGGGCCTTCATGGGAGGTACAAGCTTGTGAGTGCACCCCTGGGCACATGGCCCCTTCCCCTTTTAAGGACCTGCTCCTCATGGCCTGCGACTAGAGATGACTTGGCTGCGTCTGGTTGATCACACTCCACCTCAGCCAGTGTCCATGCATTGGGTGTGTGATCACTGCCTAATTAGAGTCCCAGACATCTTGTCTATCTAGGAGCTCTTCTGATCTTCCAGCTGTTTAAGCAGCTCATTCATCCCACAAGCATTCCAGGAGGGAGGGGTGGGGGAAAGCCACTTCACAGGTATTCAAAGAGGGAGAGGAGACAAGTGGGGGGAGAAAAAGAGTGTAACAGACCTTTCGAGCATACAGGTTATACAGAGCATACATATCACTGCTGCTCCTACAACACTCCGCCCCTTGATCTATGATCATTACAGTAGTTGTTGTTGTTGTTGTAGGACACAGGTGATCTGTTGCAAACAAACCAAACAGTTATAACCAGATGAATATAACTAAAACCATTACAATTGACTAACACCAGATATAATATAAACACAAATGCAAACCATCACAATTATAATAATTGGGAATACAATAAAACCATCACCATTACAATAATTGGTTACATTGACAAACAAAATGAGGCCCAAGTTTGATGCTGCAATAGCCATCAAACAATAAATGTCAACCCTAACCCTTAAATGTACACAACAAATAAGATTTGTAGGAGTACCACAGTTGTCATGGAAAATGTAACTAACAATACAAATGTATCAACAACAAAACTCAACAAAATGATTATTAGAGAACCTAACAAAAAATAAACCTGATGTATTGGGGACCAAAGTTTTTTGGACAGAGGTGGATGTGATTGATACTTTGGTTGGAGATGGGGGAAATAGAGAGAGGAAAAGGCATTTACCCTGTTTTGTGTAGTATCCCCTCGCTCTCTGGACTCAATGCTAGCACAGGACACCCACCAGAGATAGACACAGAACATGCAACATAGAACACTGAACACAGACTTCGTTGCGACACTATAACCATGGTATTTTTATAACTTTTCAGTTGGTACCAGCTCTCCTGATGTTTCGGTGTAGAGGCTGAAAGATAGAAGCTTAGAAACAAATTAGTACAGTGCTCCCACAGCGGCAGATTGGGAGCACCGCTCATTTGAGTTGTCTGCAGTGTACCCATTTTCCCTCTGGGGTCCCCTGGCCGGTCAGAGAGGGTCAAGGTATCTAGGGTACTAGTCACAGCCTGGTGGACTAGCATGGGGGAACTGTGGAATCCCTGGGGAACCTGGGTGAATATATACTGGGTATTGCGAAAGGTAAAGGCAAATCGGTCTTGGCTTTCTGGAGCCAGGGGCAGGGCAAAGAAGCAGTTTGCTAGATCAATCACTGAAAATCACTTTGTCTTGGGCAGAATACTTTCCAACAATGTGATCATGTTTGCCACCACTGGAGCCCGCTGTGGGGTGCAAGCATTGATCCGGCGGTAATCTATAGTCAGTCTCCAGGTCTTCCCATCTGCCTTGCGGACTGGCCAGACGGGGGAGTTGAAAGGAGAGGTAGTTAAACAAACCACTCCCTGGTTTATTAGGGCATCCAAGATCTCACTCACAGCTTGCTCTGCCTCAGAAGGATACTTGTATTGTTTCTGGGGTGGCATCGGGGGACCCTGAATGACAATCGGCTCCCCCTTCCAGAGACCACCATTATATTTATCCTTAGCCCAGACCCCGGGAATTTGCTTTTTTCATTCATCTGTCTCTGGAACCTCCACAGCTGCCACCCGCAACATAGAGCAGGTTAGCACTCCAGAGACCCCTCCTTGTAAGTCTTCTCCCCAATCCACTGTGGGGACCTGCCACATGCAGCGATTGGCACAATCTACCACCAAACGGAGCTCTCTGAGCTGATCAATCCCCAGAATAACTTCGCCTGCCATCCACGAATGAACCCAGGGGAGGTTAGCCACCAAATCTGCCAATTCCCACCTAGTTGCTGACAACAAGGTTCCTCTCTCCTCCTGGCCCCGATAACACTGGTCTACAATTTTTGAGACGTCGTCTGCTTCAGAGATAAAATGTGCTATTTATTATGTATTTTGATGTGCTGAATTCAAATATGACAATTAAAACAACTGATTGGCTACTGTTTCTAAGATATTTAAGTTTTTACATTTTATGTCTGTGTATATTGTGTAAATAGTAGAGTTTTAATCATAAATTGTAAACCTAGGTCTTTTCATGTGTTTATGGTTGCTTTACATGATAATATTTCACCTGTCCTGTTTATGTAACACTTTAAAAATCAGCAAAAGGGCTATATAAATAAAATTTATTATGAAACAAAAGGCAAAAACTATTATGTACATAGTTTAGTCCTATTCAGTGTCTACTCGGGGCTTCTTGGCTTGTCTCTTGTATTCATTAAATGGAGCATCTCTTGTCACTGTCCAGCAATACTCTGCAATCATTGATGGGCTCCATTTGCCCTGATAGCGTTTCTCCATTGTTGCAATGTCCTGGTGAAATCGCTCGCCATGCTGGTCGCTCACTGCTCCGCAGTTCGGTGGAAAAAAATCTAGATGAGAGTGCAAAAAATGTATCTTTAGTGACATGTTGCAACCAAGGCTTTTGTATGCCTTGAGGAGGTTTTCCATCAACAACCTGTAGTTGTCTGCCTTGTTGTTTCCGAGAAAATTTATTGCCACTAACTGGAAGGCTTTCCATGCCGTCTTTTCCTTGCCACGCAGTGCATGGTCAAATGCATCATCTCGAAGAAGTTCACGAATCTAAGGACCAACAAAGACACCTTCCTTTATCTTAGCTTCACTTACCCTTGGAAATTTTCCACGGAGGTACTTGAAAGCTGCTTGTGTTTTGTCAATGGCCTTGACAAAGTTCTTCATCAGACCCAGCTTGATGTGTAAGGGTGGTAACAAAATCTTCCTTGATTCAACAAGTGGTGGATGCTGAACACTTTTCCTCCCAGGCTCCAATGACTGTCAGAGTGGCCAATCTTTCTTGATGTAGTGGGAATCTCTTGCACGACTATCCCATTCACAGAGAAAACAACAGTACTTTGTGTATCCAGTCTGCAGACCAAGCAAGAGAGCAACAACCTTCAAATCGCCACAAAGCTGCCACTGATGTTGGTCATAGTTTATGCACCTCAAAAGTTGTTTCATGTTGTCATAGGTTTCCTTCATATGGACTGCATGACCAACTGGAATTGATGGCAAAACATTGCCATTATGCAGTAAAACAGCTTTAAGACTCGTCTTTGATGAATCAATGAACAGTCTCCACTCATCTGGATCATGAACGATGTTGAGGGCTGCCATCACACCATCCATGTTGTTGCAGGCTACAAGATCACCTTCCATGAAGAAGAACGGGACAAGATCCTTTTGACGGTCACGGAACATGGAAACCCTAACATCACCTGCCACGAGATTCCATTGCTGTAGTCTGGAGCCCAACAGCTCTGCCTTACTCTTGGGCAGTTCCAAATCCCTGACAAGGTCATTCAGTTCACCTTGTGTTATGAGGTGTGGTTCAGAGGAGGAGGATGGGAGAAAATGTGGATCCTGTGACATTGATGGTTCAGGACCAGAAGTTTCATCCTCTTCCTCTTCCTTGTCTGACTCAAGTGAGAATGATTCTGGTGCATCAGGAACCGGCCGTCCTTCTCTGTGGGGTACTGGGCGTATAGCTGATGGAATGTTTGGATAATGCACAGTCCACTTTTTCTTCTTTGACATACCTTTCCCAACTGGAGGCACCATGCAGAAGTAACAATTGCTGGTATGATCTGTTGGCTCTCTCCAAATCATTGGCACTGCAAAAGGCATAGATTTCCTTTTCCTGTTCAACCACTGGCGAAGATCTGTTGCACAAGTGTTGCAGCATATGTGTGGGGCCCACCTCTTGTCCTGATCTCCAATTTTGCAGCCAAAATAAAGGTGATAGGCTTTTTTAACCATAGTGGTTATACTGCGCTTTTGTGATGCAAAAGTCACTTCACCACAAACATAGCAGAAGTTATCTGCACTGTTCACACAAGTACGAGGCATCTCTGCTCACTTTGGCTAAACAGAAATGTGTCCCTTTGCAAAATCAAACACTGACAAATAAGAGAGCACGACACCGTATGATTTCTAGAGCTGATATAGGGCAATTTGTTCAGCAGAGTGATGTAAGCTTCGTTATGATTGCCTCATCCATGACTTCTAGGAATAACATGATGCAATTCATATCATGTATGACGCAATACCAGCTTCAGATTGCATCATTCATTGTTTTGTCTAAAAAGCAAGTACTGTCCAAACCCAGTCATAGATTTATTCATAGATCCAGT
>NC_048299.1:120942983-121008412 GCF_013100865.1 Trachemys scripta elegans | reverse complement strand
CAGAATATGACATTGTGATAGCATATGAAGTTGACCAAAATGAGGATTACATAACTCATGAAATTACTCACCATCAAAGAAGGAAGCAATTGACTACAAATGTAAGAATTGACTCTCTTCACCTCCAACTCCATGGATTTGGGCATGACTTCCACATGGATCCTAAGACTTCTAACAATCTAATGGCACCTGGATTTATAATCCAGACATTTGGAAAGAGGGGAACTAAACTGATACAGACCTACTCACAGAAGTCTTTTGTTTTTATCAAGGTTTTTTACGATCACACAAGAATTCATCAGTTTCACTTTCAACATGCAGAGTCTTGGTAAGTAATGAATTCAAAGGCATATGTTGTTGCCTAAAACTGTTTTAGAAGAACACAGTGTATTTATTGGTTTCAGAGTAGCAGCCATGTTAGTCTGTATCCGCAAAAGGAACAGGAGTGCTTGTGGCACCTTAGAGACTAACAAATTTATTAGCGCATAAGCTTTCGTGGACTACAGCCCACTTCTTCGGATGCATCCGAAGAAGTGGGCTGTAGTCCACGAAAGCTTATGCGCTAATAAATTTGTTAGTCTCTAAGGTGCCACAAGCACTCCTGTTCCTTTTGCGGATACAGACTAACATGGCTGCTACTCTGAAACCAATAAATACACTGTGTTCTTCTAAAACAGTTTTAGGCAACAACATATGCCTTTGAATTCATTACTTACCAAGACTCTGCATGTTGAAAGTGAAACTGATGAATTCTTGTGTGATCGTAAAAAACCTTGATAAAAACAAAAGACTTCTGTGAGTAGGTCTGTATCAGTTTAGTTCCCCTCTTTCCAAATGTCTGGATTATAAATCCAGGTGCCATTAGATTGTTAGAAGTCTTAGGATCCATGTGGAAGTCATGCCCAAATCCATGGAGTTGGAGGTGAAGAGAGTCAATTCTTACATTTGTAGTCAATTGCTTCCTTCTTTGATGGTGAGTAATTTCATGAGTTATGTAATCCTCATTTTGGTCAACTTCATATGCTATCACAATGTCATATTCTGCAATCAACACAGGCCAGAATAAGTATATAGAATTGAAAGAGATGTAGTACTCAGAGTTTGGTTTCAGTTTAAAACAAGTCAACATGAAACATGAAAACACATTTATCTGAAGGCGATCTATAAAATATTTTTCAAAAGCAATGAATTGCATGCCCCATGTAATCCATGCAAACAGCATTCAGCAGGTATTTTCTATATATGCCCTTATTCTTGCCCTCCCCATTACCCTCGTTCTCAACAAACAAAAGTTTAAGTTTAATGCTATTGTATTTGCATTCATTGGCTCACATGCGGCGATTAGATGTGCTAGTGCAGACCCCTTCACCTACATGGCATGAAATCCTGGCTCCATTAAAGTCAACGGGAGCTTCCCCACTTACTTCAGTGGGACAGGATTTCACCCATGGAATAGATTAATTAAGTTAATGGAACTTAATATAATATAACTTAATATAAGTTACTTCTCCAGAGCAAGTTTTGTTCAGAAAATAGAGGGAAAGTTAAAGTTAACAATGCTAGTGTGGGAATGTTTTAGAGAGAATTTGATAGATATCAAAAAGGATTATCTCACCCACCTTGTCTCTCTCATATCCTGGGACCAACATGGCTACAATATTCAGTTCTATAGTTTGAAAAAAATCTATCAAAATGATACAATTCTCTAGTTTATGGGCTTTTATTCCATTTTCTATAGAATCCTATTTAATTTATTTTAGAACTCTGTTGATTTCCTCCTTTGTAAACCCTATAAGACTTTTCCACAAGAGTAAAAAATATATATATTCTGCTGAGTTTAACTGAACATGTTCAAGTAAACTGAGGAGCCAATACCACTTCAGTCTGGCTCTAGAGAAACACCACCATCACCAGAACCTCCTAACAAGAAGTTTTCAATCAAATTACAAGCATTACAGCAGCAACAGATTAAACTTACTAGTTAGCCCTGAGAGAAGGACATGGTTGCCAATAATGAGAGCTGGCAGATTTTACAAATGAAGATTTCAAGTAAATATGGCTAGAGATCGGGGGGAGGGGATGAAAATATTCTTGGTGGTGGTATGGGGGGAGACTGAGTAAAACTATCCTGGCCCAGTGCTGAGGTCTGGGGGCAGCCAATTAGAGAGTGAGCCACTTAATTTTATTGGCCTCCAGAAAGTGTCCCACAATTCCCATGCTGTCACTCTGGTCAGAAGTTTGAACTCTGCTGCCCTGCAGCCAACCCCAGGAATTTTAAATCTCATTTCCTGCTTGCTGGCTTCCCATGTGAGCTTCCCAGGTGGCTTCCCAAGTAAGCATGGCTGGCTATCGCACCAAACACGCTCCCACTTGGACCACTGCTGAGCTGTTGGATCTGATCAGTATATGGGGAGAGGAGTCTGTTCAGTCGCAGCTGCGACTGACCCATAGGAATCGGGACACATATGGGCAAATTTCTCGAGGCTTGTGCGAAAAGGGCTATGATCAGGACATGCAGCAGTGCAGAGCGAAGATAAAGGAGCTAAGGCAGGCATACCATAAGGCGCAGGAGGCAAACCATCACTCCGGTAGTGCACCTAAGACCTGCCACTTCTATAAGGAGCTGAATGCTATCCTTGGTGGTGACCCCACCTCCATTGCCGATAGCCCTATGGATACTTCGGAGGCAGCAGAAAGAGGGGGTAACCCGAAGGCTGAAATTATGGATGAAGAAGTGGAGCTAGAAGAGGATGTGGAACTCCCAGTAGGTTCGCCTGGTGGGGTAAGCAGCCAGGAACTTTTCTCCACTCCCAAAGTTCTCTACGGGGAGCAGGAAGCAGATGAGATGCTGGGTAAGTTGCTGTGGCTTGTGTAGGGAATCGAAAAATGGGAGGCAGATAGTGCTTTATGTGAGCTGGACATTACCCCGGGTAGCTAATCTGCATGGCCAAGCAGTGTGTCGATGGACATCGAGACCTGCAGGGAATCCTACAGAGAGAGGCTCTGGAAAGTTTCCAAGAGGTACTTGTTAATCCTCTGCTGCAGATTCCAAGGGATTGCAGCCTTGTTAGTTCCTCCATTGTAGGAAACTGTACCATGCCATTTAGCAATCATTGGAGCTGGGACCAAAGCAGCACATAGCTGAGCTGCATATAGACCGGGTTGAAAGCCGCAAGCATGCAGTAGTTGTGCCCTGGTTTCCCTGCTCACCCGCAGCAATGATACGTCAGCAAGTAGGTTGGCCACCTGTGAAAAAGTGTGTGATAATTTTAGAATGAGTTCCCTGCAAAGCTGCCCTGCAAGCCGTGACTGTTTTGTCCATTCACACAACCGTCTTCCCCCCATTCCTGACACTCACCATGATTGGGGTGCTCGCAGAACTGTGTGCCTGCCTAGAGTCAGTGAGAAAATGATTACTACTTAGCAAAAGGCCCTTGTTACTGAAATGTTTCAGTCCTTGGCTGGAATGTAACAATGCCTCTTCGGTGAAATGTCCACAGCAACTGAGATCTTGAGGAACACATCACACACTTCTACTGACTGGCTTCAGCAGATAAGGAAGAACCTGAGACTTAGCAAAGAAGACATGTTCTGGGAGGTGCTGCAGTGCGATGAGAGGCAGACCAGGGAACACAAAGAGTGCTGAGAAGCCAACGCAGCATTTGCTAGGCAAGCGACAGAGCAGATGATAAAAGTTATGGAGGATTAGACAGAGATGCTCAAGTCTTTGATTCAGCTGCAGACTGAGCAGATCCGTGGTTAACCTCCCCTGCAGTACATGCACATGCACAATTCTTTGCCAATCCCACCCCTCTCTATGCCCACACATTCCTTTTCACTTCACAGCACTCCTGAGTTTCCCCATTACTCCACCCCCTGTCACAGCTTAAACAATGATAGCTGGAGCTACACACAGTTGTGAGGTTTTACCCTTTTTAACAATAAATAAAGGCTAAAAAACAAATAAAGGCTAAAGGTATTTAATGGTACAGCATTTTTATTCTGTGTTCTACAATAGTGTATAACAATCAATTCAATCTCGGGAACAGGCTTCTAAAGCATTTTGTTACACGGAGCTTGGGCCCCAAAATTGTACATGGATGCACCAGGGAAGCAATTCCATAGCAGACATGTGTTAGTGCCCCCCATTGTCAAAGTGGTTCCTCAAAGCCTCTCTGATGTTAATAGCAGCCCTCTGGGCTCCTCTGACAGCCCTAGCATCTGGCTGTTCAAACTGTGCAGTCAAGCGCTCTGCCTCAGTGCTCCACACCTGAGCAAACATTTCACCCTTAGATTCATACAGATTATGCAAAGTGCAGCACATGGCTATGACCATGGGAATATTATCTTCAGTAAGGTCTAGCTTGCCATTGAGACACCTCCAGCGATCTTTCAAATGGCCAAAGGCACATTCGACTACCATGCCTGTTTTAACAACAGGTCTCAGCCTGTTGTTAAAACACTCCTTGCTGCTGTCCAGGTGCCCTATGTAAGGTTTCATAAGCCAGGGCTGTAAGGGGTAAGCCAGGTCTCCCAGGATTACTATGGGCATTTCCACATCCTCCACTGTGATCTTATGGTCTGGAAAGAAAATCCCCACCTGCAGCTTTCTGCACAGGCCACTGTTCCTGAAGATACATGCGTCATGCACCTTTCCAGACCAGCTTGCACTGATGTCTGTGAAATGCCCCTGGTGATCCATAAGCACCTGCAACACCATGGAGAAGTATCCCTTCCTACTGATGTATTCAGAGGCAAGGTGGTCTGGCACTAAAATTGGAATGTGTGTGCCATCAATCGCCCCGCCGCAGTTAGAGAAACCATCTCTGCAAAGCCATCCACTATTTCATGCACATTTCCCAGAGTCACAGTCCTCCGCAGCAGGATGAGATTTATTGCCCTGCACACATGGAGTAATACAGCTCCAACAGTGGACTTCCCCACTCCAAATTGATTTGCTACTGACCAGTAGCAGTCTGGATTCGCCAGCTTCCACACAGTGATTGCAACACACTTCTCTACTGGAAGGGCAGTTCTCAATCTGGTGTCCCTGCACTGCACGTCGCGGGCCAGCTCAGCACATAGTTCCATAAAGGTTGCTTTACACATCCTAAAGTTCTGTACTCACTGGTCATCATCCCACATCTGCATGACAATGCGATCCCACCACTCAGTGCTTGTTTCCCTAGCCCAAAAGCGACCGTCTACTGTATCCGAGTAGCAGCCGTGCTAGTCTGTATCCGCAAAAAGAACAGGAGTACTTGTGGCAGGAGTACTGCATTTAGCTGTATGGAGTGGAAATCCATCAACCTCATGAAAAAACTCGTACAGAAACAGACAGACATCATCTTCCTTTCCAAATGCAAGCAGATGGACATCATACCAAAAGGACTAAAGGTAAAAAATCCATTACAATCTACATATCACACAGACTATGCTGAGAGACTGTGTCACACACTCTCAAAGAAACTGTGAAACCACCTGATCAGCATCCTATACAGCAAACAGGAAAAGATTAAGAATGAGCTCTCAGAAATGGATACTCTCATAAGAAACCAACCTTCCACACAAACTTCCTCATGGATAGACTTTACAAAAACTAGACAAGCCATTTACAAGACAAACTTTGCCTCTCTACAAAGGAAAAAGGACACTAAACTATCTAAACTGCTACATGCCACAAGCAGCCACAACAGTAGTTCTCTTAACCCACCCAGCAATATTGTTAATCTTCCAGCTATACTCTTAGCCCAGCAGAAGAGTCTGTCCTATCTCGGGGCCTCTCCTTTTGTCCCTCCAGGCCCATGAATATGATACAGTTCTGCGGTGACCTAGAATCCTACTTTCGACATCTCCGACTCAAAGAATATTTCCAACATACCTCTGAACAGCATACTAACCCACAGAATCCCCCCTACCAGCACTATAAAAAAAAAAAGGATTCTGCGTGGACTCCTCTGGACGGTCAAAACAACAGACTGGATTTCTACATAGATTGCTTCCGTCAATGTGCAAAGGCTGAAATTGTGGAAAAGCAACATCGCTTGCCACATAACCTCAGTAATGCTGAACACAATGCCATCTACAGCCTCAGAAACAACCCTGACATCATAATCAAAAAGGCTGACAAAGGAGGTGCTGTCGTCATCATGAATAAATTGGAATATGACCAAGAGGCTGCTAGACAGCTCTCTAACACCACATTCTACAGGCCATTATCCTCTGATCCCACTGAGGATTACCTAAAGAAACTACACCATCTGCTAAAAAAACTCCCTGACAAAGCACAGGAACAAATCTGTACAGACACATGCCTAGAACCCCGACCAGGGGTATTCTATTTGCTACCCAAGATCCATAAACCTGGAAATCCTGGACTCCCCATCATCTCAGGCATTGGCACCCTAACATCAGGCTTGTCTGACCCTACGCTACCAGCACTCCCAGCTATCTTCGAGACACCACTGACTTCCTGAGGAAACTACACTCCATCGGTGATCTTCCAGAAAACACCATCCTGGCCACTGTGGACGTAGAAGCCCTCTACACCAATATTCCACACAAAGATGGACTACAAGCTATCAGGAACAGTATCCCCGATAATGTCACAGCTAACCTGGTGGCTGAACTTTGTGATTTTGTCCTCACCCACAACTATTTCACATTTGGGGACAATATATACCTACAAGTCAGCGGCACTGCTATGGGTACCCGCATGGCCCCACAATATGCCAACATTTTTATGGCTGACTTAGAACAACGCTTCCTTAGCTCTCGTCCCCTAACACCCCTACTCTACTTGCGCTACATTGATGACATCTTCATCGTCTGGACCCATGGAAAAGAAGCCCTTGAGGAATTTCACCATGATTTCAATAATTTCCATCCCACCATCAACCTCAGCCTAGATCAATCCACACAAGCGGTCCATTTCCTGGACACTACTGTGCTAATAAGCGATGGTCACATAAATACCACCCTATACCGGAAACCTACTGACCACTACACTTACCTACATGCCTCCAGCTTCCATCCAGGACACACCACACGATCCATTGTCTACAGCCAAGCTCTAAGATATAACCGCATTTGCTCCAATCCCTCAGATAGAGACAAGCACCTACAAGATCTCTATCAAGCATTCTTAAAACTACAATACCCACCTGCTGAAGTGAAAAAAAACAGATTGACAGAGCCAGACGAGTACCCAGAAGTCACCTCCTACAAGACAGGCCCAACAGAGAAAATAACAGAACACCACTAACTGTCACCTTCAGCCCCCAACTAAAACCTCTCCAGCGCATCATCAGAGATCTACAACCTATCCTGAAAGATGATCCTTTACTCTCACAGATCTTGGGAGACAGACCTGTCCTCGCTTACAGACAACCCCCCAACCTAAAGCGAATACTCACCAGCAACCACACATCTCTGAACAAAAACACTGACCCAGGAACCTATCCTTGTAACAAAGCCCGATGCCAACTCTGTCCACATATCTATTCAAGTGACATCATCATAGGACCTAATCACATCAGCCATACCATCAGGGGCTCGTTCACCTGCACATCTACCAATGTGATATATGCCATCATGTGCCAGCAATGCCCCTCTGCCATGTACATTGGCCAAACCGGACAGTCTCTACATAAAAGAATTAATGGACACAAATCTGACATCAGGAATCATAATACTCAAAAACCAGTGGGAGAACACTTTAACCTGTCTGGTCATTCAATGACAGACCTGCGGGTGGCTATATTACAACAGAAAAACTTCAAAAACAGACTCCAACGAGAGACTGCTGAGCTGGAATTGATATGCAAACTAGACACAATCAACAAAGGATTGAATAAGGACTGGGAATGGCTGAGCCATTACAAACATTGAATCTATCTCCCCTTGTAAGTATTCTCACACTTCTTATCAAACTGTCTGTACTGGACTATCTTGATTATCACTTCAAAAGATTTTTTTTCTCTTACTTAATTGGCCTCTCAGAGTTGGTAAGACAACTCCCACCTGTTTATGCTCTCTGTATGTGTGTATATATATCTCCTCAATATTTATTCCACTCTGTATGCATCCAAAGAAGTGGGCTGTAGTCCACGAAAGCTTATGCTCTAATAAATTTGTTAGTCTCTAAGGTGCCACAAGTACTCCTGTTCTTTTTGCGTCTACTGTATGCAGCTGCTCTGTGAATGCCAAAAGCACTGATAAGTTGCTGCTGTCCATATCACATTTGTGTGCCTGCGATTCATCCTCTGTTAGTAACTTTGCGAGTAACTCTGCTGCCATGCACGATGTTCTCACAACAGTTAACAACTCATAGGAGAGAAGTGCAGGATCCATCCTCTCTCACTGCAGATGCTGGAACGCACTACAAAGACTGACAGTTGGAAAAAAGGTGCAAAAGGAAGTCTGAAACCATTGGAGGCTGGGACACAAAGTGATGCACGATGGGACATTTTGCACTTCCCAGGATGCGCCGTGCTCCGTTTCCGCCTTCCAACAACACCTAGCGACAGATGGTGTCACCAGGCACTGTGGGAGACCTACCCACAGTGCATTGCTCACGCTGTCAACAATGGTGCTCCGAATGTGAACACGATCTGTCAACAGAGGGAGCAAATGTAGACTCGCTTTGGCGATTTTGATTTTGTCGATTTTTTCTTGCCGACATTAGTTTCATCAACAAAACTTGCCACTGTAGACAAGCCCTAACATGTAACCAATGGCGTTGGCCTGCAAAAAGCTGAATCATTCATGGACATGTGACTTGCTCAGGTGGCTACAAACTCCATCTTGTTGCTGTGATTTTGCACAGAAGAACAAAGGGGTTTCTGCCCACGAGAGAGAGTATAAAAGGCCCTGGAAGCATCTCCATTTTTGTCTTCAGCTGGCTCAAGAGATGGCCTCTCCACCCCAAAGAGATGCTGACAGTAACTGAAAGAAAGGACTGTAACTACGGGGGTGTGAGTGATTGCTGGACCCCGGCCATAAACTACAACGTTGTTCTGAAAAGGATTGTACCTGAGTTAACACCTAGGGTGAGAAGTTAGTATTTGTAAATAGATCCTTAGTGTATTAAGTATCAGAGGGGTAGCCGTGTTAGTCTGAATCTGTAAAAAGCAACAGGGGTCCTGTGGCAGCTTTAAGACTAACAGAAGTCTTGGGAGCATAAGCTTTCATGGGTGAGAACCTCACTTCTTCAGATGCAAGACCCTCTGTTGCTTAGTGTATTAAGTTAGCCTTGCATATTTTGATCTATTTTACTTAGTAACTTACCTTGTTCTGTCTGTTATTACTTGAAACCAATTAAATCTTTTTATACTTAATAAATCACTTTTGTATATTAATTAACCCAGAGTAAGTGATTAATACCTGGGGGAACAAACAGCTGTGCATATCTGTCTATCAGTGTTACAGAGGGCGGACAATTTATGAGTTTACCCTGTATAAGCTTTATACAGAGTAAAACGGATTTATTTGGGGTTTGGATCCCATTGGAAGCTGGGCATCTGGGTGCTGGAGATAGGAATACCTGCTGAGTGGTTTTCAGTTAAAGCCTGCAGCTTTGGGGACATGATTCAGACCCTCGGTCTATGTTGCAGCAGGCTTGCATGTCTGGCTCAACAAGACAGGGTTCTGGAGTCCCAAGCTGCCAGGGAAAATTGGCTCAGAGGTAGTTTCAGCATGCCAGGTGACAGTCCCAAGGGGGTCTCTGTGACCGAACCCATCACAGACAGCATTTGTCAGTGCCTTGCAGAACACTAAATCCTCCAGAACCCCTCCCACAGCAGCCAGCTTCCCATTGTGTCTCCACACAGCTTGATCTGCCTGCAGCCTCCCCAGCCCCTTCACTGCCAATAAAGAGATGGCTCATCCACACTCCAAACCCTTTCCCCTACAGATCACTAATGCCAAGCACTCCCTAATCTCTAAGCACCTGAATCTTTCTCCCTAGCACCTCCGACTGATCCCCCCTTCACCACCATGCCAAGAGCAGAATCCTTACAATGTAGCAGGATAATTACTGTGCCCCATCAGCAGGGGCTGGCTGCAGGATGCTCCACGTGGTGTGGTGCCCTGGCACAGGGGGAACATGGTCCCTTCCCTGTACCACTTGAGTCCATGGTCATAGTTCTTGTCAAAGAAGTGCAACAATATCCACAGCACACACATTGGGATGCACCTGGATAGCACAGCACACGTGCCCCTCTTCTTAGCCCTTATGATGATGGTTTGCAGGAGCCAGTTAGCTTCAAACTTGGGGGTGTGGGAGCTGTTGCTGCTGAGCCAGATCAAGTCTCCTATCCCATGCCCCTTGGGGTGATCCAGGCTGACTCCCCTGGGTCTGGTGCTGATTCCCCACTCTGGCACTTTGAGTGCAGATGGTGGGGGCCCAATGAAGTGGGTTTTAGCCCACGAAAGCTTATGCCCAAATAAATTTGTTAGTCTCTAAGGCCAGGTCTACACTACCCCCCTAATTCGAACTAAGGTACGCAACTTCAGCTACGTGAATAACGTAGCTGAAGTTCGAAGTACCTTAGTTCGAATTAGTTCGAACTTACCTTGGTCCACACGCGGCAGGCAGGCTCCCCCGTCGACTCCGCGGTACTCCTCTCGGCGAGCTGGAGTACCGCAGTCGACGGCGAGCACTTCCGGGTTCGACTTATCGCGTCCAGACTAGACGCGATAAGTCGAACCCAGAAGTTCGATTTCCAGCCGTCGAACTAGCGGGTAAGTGTAGCCAAGGCCTAAGGTGCCACAAAGTACTCCTCATTCATTTTTGCTGATACAGACTAACACGGCTACCACTCTAAAAATTAATACTGGCCACTCCAGGCTGGTATTAAACTCCCAAGGTTACAGCTTCTCTTTGACCTTGGATGGTGTAGTGCAGCAGTAACTCTGCTCCTGTCCTGAAGGGCTTAAAACAGCCCTGCAAGAGGGCTGTGGTGGGGAACCAGTAAGCCTGGGCTGATTGAGTAAGCAGCCGCAGCTGGGCCACACCCCAATCAGGCCGCAGCTGGCTCTATAAAGGGGCTGCTAGGCTGGAGCTAGGAAGTCTCTCTCTAGCTGTTGAGAGGGATGGGCCTGGCTGCTGGGAGCTGAGCCAGGTACCTAAAGAGGAGCAGGGCTGGGGAAAGGCCAGAGGAGCTGGGGAGCTCCGTCCTGGAAAACCCCCAGGCTGCAGGCCTTGTTAAAGGCCAAGAAGCATACTAGGGTTGTAGATGGGCAGCCCAAGGGTAGGCAGAGGCAGCAGGTCCAAACCCTCCTTGCCAATGGTGAGTGGCAATTACACTGCAGTCCGTCCCAGTGAGCGGGGGCTAGATGTTGACTGACAGTAGCCAAGACTGAGGTGAGGTGGGCATAGGGGGTTGGGGGTTCCCTGGGGAGGGAAGACCTAGCGAGACTGTGGGGTACTGCATGGGGCGGAACCCCAATGTAAGAGGCACCGGGGCCAGTGGCAAGCGGGACACCAGTCTGCAGAGGGTGCTCCTGAGTGGAAAGAGCTAATTCCCTGGATGACCATCAGGAGGCGCTGCAGCGGTGAGTTGTTGCACTGCTACAAGGTGGTGGAGAATGTGGGCATAGGCGGTCCACCCCCAATACAAGGGACAGGAGAAGGACGGCAGGACTATTGCCCAGAGACTTGAGAGTGACAAGAAAGGATGATGGATCCCAGGTACACCGGGGGTTTCTATGGGGAGACCCCAGGTGTTGTCTCTGGGTGGGGCCCAGTGTCAGCACCCCGGTGGAAGGGGGCTGATGACCTGCAGGGGAGCCGGGAGACCCAGAAGGGACTGTGGGAGGTGCAATGGGCCCTCCAGGAACAGATGGCCCGGCTGACGGAGGAACAATGGGCCCTAGTAAAACTCCTTCAGAGGAAGTTCGGAAGGAACTGCTGAGGGCCGGGTGTGACGAACTGGGCCTGTTCTTACTGTGGTCTGTGAATGCTGACAGGGGAGTGTGGCTAGGACAGTCTGCATTGGGGGATGGGAGACTGACCGGAGAATACCTGAGCGTGTAACATGAGAACCCAGGAAGGGGTTGGAGGCCAGGTGACACCTTGGCCCGGGAAACTGAACAAAGGCGGTGGGAGGGGTCGCTGAAGGCAGAGTGCTGGAAGCGGGCTGGAGAGATGGCTGGGAGGCAGAGATGGCTCTGACCCCCCAAAGGGGGGTGGGCTGGGATGCCCTGGGACCCCAAGCTGGACCTAACTGAGGGGGGCCCTGTTGTCTGTGCCTGCAAGACCTGTCTTGGACTGTATTCCTGTCATCCAAATAAACCTTCTGCTTTACTGGCTGGCTGAGAGTCATGGTGAATCGCAGGAAGCCGGGGGTGCAGGGCCCTGAGTCCCCCAATACTCCGTGACACTGGGGGAGAAGCCCAGCGCCAGGACTAGGAGGCCGGGGGTGAAATGAAAGATGTGTTATGCCTGCACGAGGTGGGGACATTTAGAACGGGACTGTCCCTACTGGGAGGGGGGCAGAACGCCTCACCCAGCGGGGAGACCGGGCAAGTCCCGAAGACAATTTGCTGGGTGAGGAAACCCAGGCGGCTGTGGGCGTGTTGGGCCTGTGGACAGAGAGGGCACCTCTGGAGGGAGTGCCCTGGCCCAGTGAACCTGATGTAGGGCAGCCCAGGGAGGGCTAGGCCCAGGCCCAGGAATGAGAGGAAAAGGCTCAAGGCAGCCCGGAGGCGGGGAGCCTGCTGGGGCTGCCAAATGCTGGGCCACATAAAGAGACACTGCCCCCTCAAGGGCAAGGTGGAGGCGGCCAAGATAATGGTTAACCGGCCATTGGGACACCCACGAGAGGTGGTGGAGGCAGTGACAGAGATAGAGGGGGAGGGAGACGGACCCACCAGTAGATTGGGACCCAGACCGTCACGAAGCCAGTCACTGAGAGGAAGACCCAGACCAACTGGGCCCAGCAGGAGGCCGGGACTCAGGTGGCCAAAGAACAGGTAGCAATGGGAACCCAGACCCGGAAGAAAGAGGGTCTGGGGGACCCTGACCTATGGGTGCGTCTGGAGGCCATGGAGCTGGCCCGCCAGAAGGCAGAGGCACCTGGCCGAGAGATGGCCTGAGGCTGGGAGACCTCAGAGAGGAAGCGGGCGGCCCTGGAGGGCCACCTTGGGGAGCCCAGGCCAAGAGGCTACCCCTTCCCCCAGGGGTGGGGATTTTGAGGGATGTGCGTGGGGAGGGGGGCAGTAACCCCGCTCCTGCCCTGAAGGGCTTAAAACAGCCCTGCAAGAGGGCTGTGGTGGGGAATCAGTAAGCCTGGGCTGATTGGGAAAGCAGCCGCAGCTGGGCCACGCCCCAATCAGGCCGCAGCTGGCCCTATAAAGGGGTTACTAGGCTGGAGCTAGGCGGTCTCTCTCTAGCTGTTGATGGGATGGGCCTGACTGCTGGGAGTTCAGCCGGGTACCTAAAGTGGAGCAGGGCTGGGGAAAGGCCAGAGGAGCTGGGGAGCTCTGGCCTGGAAAACGCCCAGGCTGCAGGCCTCGTTAAAGGCAAAAAAGGGTACTGAGGTTGTAGAGGGGCAGCCCAAGGGTAGGCAGAGGCAGCAGGTCCAAACCCTCCTTGCCAATGATGAGTGGCAATTATACTGCAGTCCGCCCCAGTGAGTGGGGGCTAAATGGTGACTGGCAGTAGCCAAGACTGAGGTGAGGTGGGGATAGGAGGTTGGGGGTTCCCTGGGGAGGAGAGACCCAGCGAGACTGCGGAGTACTGCACAGGACGGAACCCTGAGGTAAGGGGCACCAGGGTACGGGAGGGACACCGGGGCCAGCAGCAAGCAGTGGAAAGAGCTAATTCCCTGGACGACCATCAGGAGGCGGCGCAGCAGTAAGTCGTCGCACCGCTATAGATGGGTAGATGCTATCACCACCCAAATGCAAAAAACATCTTTGAACCCAGGAAGGTGCACTTGAGAATTCCTCCCTGTGCAGTACCCTCACGCCCTTTCACACACACCCTCTCCGGGAAAGAGCTGAAAAAGAAAAGAAAGGAAATTAGCTGTTGCCACCAGCTAATTAAACAACATATGCACAAACCTCTTAGGACACAAAAATCCAATCCTGTTCTAAAAAAGGGTAAACTTTATTAAAAACAAGAAGAAAATACATCTAAAAACTTAGACTATTGCTAGATTTTAAAAAGAACCACTTATAAGGATTAAGCATCAAAATAACTTTCTTGAGGGCCAACTTAATGGTTACAAGCATAACAAAAGCATTTGGGGTTTAGCACAGAGGAGTCCACAAGCCATAAAGAAATAAAAGAGCTAAACCTAATTGCGTCTTCCTAGACATTCCCTGATCTACTTACATATCTGGGGTTTCTGATAAGTAGTTTCTAGGTATGATTTGATGATTTTTCATACCTGGTTTAAAGCTTCTTACAGCATTGCTGCCCTGTGTCTCCTCTCTCTGGAGAACAACCATACACAGAAAAAAGTGTCGTCTTGTTTAAATTTTTAAAAGTTCTAGCCTTCCCACTGGCTCTTTTGGCCAGGTGCTCACTCACTTTCTTTTATCTATGCATGCAGTCAGACTTTTTAACCCTTTACAGGTAAAGCAAGTAGAGAACAGCTACCAAGAGAGATTTAATATCTAACTGGCTGGCTGTCCATAAAAGGAAGCTACCCTCCCACCCCTTCATTTATCAAAGGTGCCTCCAGGTGCAGGGCTTCTCCTGATGAACAGGGCATGTGTGCAGCATGGCTCAGCCAAAATTGGAGAAAAGTTAGTGAGTTGGTGGATAGATTTGGGGGGGCTGAGCCCCCTCTAGTCCAAGTTGACTGCCACCTGTGCTAGAGATGCAAAGATTGTTCAGATACCAAGATATTAAAGATTGAGTACATTTTGAACAAAAATCTCTGACATTACAACAGAAGGAGAGATGGGTAAGGCATTAATAAAAGGACAGACAGTAATGTAGGGATAGTTTTAGTAAGAGGAGGAAACACATACAGGAAAGACCCCCATAATGTCCCAGGAACTGCTGTCAGTATCCCTTCTCTTTCTCTCAGTGGATACTTGACAAGGTAGACTCTCCTGGTTGGAGTCTATGCCATTTAAATATTTTCACTTCTCCTTCCACTCAACTCCCTGCCGTCAGTCCCACCTCAACATATAGTAGCATTCACACTGCTGAACGTTAGGCATGCTTTTTCAATGTGGGGCATCTTCTTCTTCTTCCTGATCCCATTATATATTTGATAATAATTTTAAGGGCCTTAATGGCATAAGACAATATTTATATTTAATAAGACAGCAAGTTTATGCTAGAGAAAAGCTAATTAAAAATTTGAAATAATTGAAAATTAACCTCTCATCTACAGTTGTAAGGCCTCAGTAAATAGAAATGTAATTATTAACTGGCGCTTAACTTACATACTCCTGGCAATCTAACAATGTGGCACATTGTCAGTTCCATACTGTGCATTTGCTTTGTTTTGAAAACTTTCCCCACCATCAAACTCCAGCAATGATTTTGTCAATTTGATTTTATTTTAAATACAGAAATGCTCAGTTTTTTAGATAAAAGAACAACAGAACAGGACAGCCGCTACAACCTTTTTTGCCACATGAAGAACCCAAGGGAAAAAAATATTTTGAAGAAAGTGGTTAAGAACATTTAAACTTCTGGTGCTTAAGTTCAACTTGTCTCTACTATACACTCCATGACTATTAATGAGAAAACAGAAAGACAACAGTTTCATTTACTTTGTTACTTCTGTCTATATACCTGCTTTCTCCAGTGCAACCACTCACAAGTGATTATGCTCACTTTCACCACACGTTTCTCACTGACAGCGACAGTTAGTTGACTTGGTTGTTTTCACCCCTCCCTCCACTTGCCACCCCTCCTGTACTTTTCCAGATCACTGGCCTTGAAACGTCAATTCAACAGCAGTAGTGAACACAGATGTGAAGCTGAGCTGCTTGAAGCAGCTTGCTATTTAACAACCTTTATGAAAAACAAAAAGATGATTCAGATGTTTCAAACGAAGTATAAATTCATTACAGAAAATAATTTAAACCAGATTCTCAAGAGCCTCAATTTTGGTACACATGTCTTTGGAACTCTCTCTGTATTCCCCTCTCCCTCATTGTCCCCAACTACATAGAATGTTTTTGATGCATTAAACCTTCTTTCTAAATGTCTACCCAACCCTTGCTGCATTGATTTGATATACCATTATTACTCATTTAAGTGAAGGGAATGAAAAATATACCCCACTCAAAAAATAGCAAAGTAAACCAAATAAAAGTCATTCCTTTGGAGTATGCATGTGCAAGTCTTATTTATTTAAACAAGAATTTGCTTGATGATGAATGAGGTATCAAGTATCTTCTCTAAGAATGGGTAGGGGATGTGGTCCTTCCTGCTGTTGCTGGTTTCCATCATTTCTAAAAGAGGGAGATGGTGTATTGTTGCTGCCTGCTATTGACAAGACACTTTGATTCACACAAATGTTCCCAGCAGTTTGCACCACAGATGCATATTTATAAAAATTAATTATTAATACATAAAATATTACTTGTAATAATATACAAATATATATTTTCAAAAGTCTGTTACTGTAGCAGCAGTTGCATGGGTTTGTCCAATTCACTAATATTAAAAACTCTAGTCTTTTATGGAATCAGATGTGTATCCTGAAGAGCCACAAGGGTTCACCTACATGGATCCAAGTGCAGCACTGGGAACAAAGTTAGCCCACAAACAAAATTCCCTGAAGAATATTGTGCATTCATATGATGACCACAGTGCTCCCCATATTGATTATTCCTGCTAGGAGCACACATAAATTGCTCACGGGGAAGAAGTGAGGGGGGGGAAGCAAGGGGTTGCATACTTGCCACTACTGAGTCTGGCAACTTCCTGCATAAAGGTGAAGGTTGTACCTATTAATTCACAGCCCTGGGTTAGAATATAGAATTTAGGTGTATTTTTATCACTTAGCTAGTTAAGAAACAAAACAAAACAAAAAGAATCAAATTCACAAGTCCACCTGCGTATGGGCCTTCTCTCACTAGAATAGTCTGAGGCCTTGTTCTTAGGCTAAGGCATTTGGCTAAGCAGCAGGGGCAGCCATAAGCTGGGAAGCATACAGTCCCATCCTCACATCCCAAACCAGTCACATTGAAATAAGGTGGTATTGGGCTGTTAGGAAGACGATCCTGTCCTGATAATGCCCATCACCACCAGATAAAGAAACAGATTTTAAGCTAGCATCCTGTCTGGCAAGAAATCACTTATCAATGATTGTGGTTGTGAAACCCTCATTTCTGTATTGTTTTATCTTTATGGTCCCCACTTTTCTATTGTTAATCTATCTGGTTCTCTAATTGTTTCTGTCTGCTGTATAATTAATTTTGCTAGGTGTAAGTTAATTAGGGTAGTGGGATATAATTGATTAGAGAATTGTGTTACAATATGTTAGGATTGGTTAGTTAAATTTCAGTAAAATGATTGGTTAAGATATAGCTGAGAATATTACTATATAAACTGGGGTCAAACAGGAAGTGGGGGGAAGGGAAATTGGAATCATGTTTACTAAGGGGGGGACGGGAACAGGGAACGGGAAACAGGGACACAGGCAAGGCTCTGCAGTGTCAGAGCTGGGAAGGGGGACACGGGATAAATGCTCTGCGGTGTCAGAGCTGGGAACAGAATACTGGGGAACAGACTCTATTGGCATTTAGAGATAAGCCCGACTGGTGTGAAGGGCTTCGGAATATGCTTGCTTGGAAACTAACCTCTAAAAACATTGCATTGCACTTTGGACTTCTGGTCTTTTGCTGCTTGCTGTCTGCGTGACAAGAACCAGGGAAGTCGGAGGATGAAGGGAAATCCCTCTAACATCTCAAACTGGAATACCCAACCATTCATCATGTTGCTGTGGCCTGACAGAGTGGCTTCTCTGCAGGTTCTGGGGAAAGCAACAATCAAGATCAATTTCTACTCTGTGCTCCACCTCTTCCCATTATTTCCTGTTGTATGTCTTTGAGCAATGGCCAGCCTAAATTTGGTTGTGTGTTTGTTACTGTTTGATATCAATAGGAATATCCATATACACAAAATTAAGCATGTGCTTAAGTGCTTTTCTGGGTAGGGACCTCGATAAAGAGCATGTTTTCTAATTTGCTTCCACTCAATTTCTTCTCATGTGCACAGACATAGCAAAGCAACAGTAAAAATCTAATAAGCTTTATCTTCAGTTTGGGAAAGATGAAAGAGAGAGGGTTTCATATTTATATTTTTTAATAGCAGGACATTGATGGAGATATACCCAAGTGACCCTGGCAATCGTCCCAACTCCCACGCTGCAGAGGAAGGTGAAAAAAACCCAGGGTCACTGCCAACCTCACCTGGGGGAAAACTTCTTCCTGACTCTACATATGACAGCAGGTAGACCCCGAGCCTGTGAATAAAAACCAGTCAGCCAACCACCTGAAAGAATGTTCTGTATCACCTCAGAGCACAGGAACCACCCTATCCGTCTCCAGCTGTGGCCATCTCTGATCCTTCAGAGGAACAAAGGGAAAAAACATCAGAATGGCCATACAGGGCTACTGAGCCCCGCCCCACACCATCACAGGCAAACCCAGCATACAATTCCTCTGATAAACTGGTCCAGATCTCTCTTTGAACTAATTAAGTTATTTTCAAATGTAATATGTTTCTAACATGTATTTGTATTGAATATGCATGTCTTACTTTTATCTCTTCATATTAATTAAGTTGATAGAAACTTTAAGTGACACACATACATCTATCTGAAATTCCAAATACTTTTATAGTAGTATAAAAACAAGGAACAAATAAAAATAAATTGATGTGAGATTTCCAGCTCTTGCTAATGTTGACCCCAGGCACTAAAGGTCTGTGCTCAAAGACTTGACTTAAGGGTCCAATCCAGAGCCCACTGAAGTCAGTGGGAGCCTTTTAATTGATTTCACAGGGCAGTGGGTCAGACCACAAAGGCATCTAGTCTAGGCGAGCAGTGGAGGCTAACAGAGGGAGTTTGCCTGGGAGTTTGCCTGGGGAGAGCGCACTGAGGCTTTCATCTTGCAGGCTTCCCTGAGTAGTTACTGCAACAGCTGAGGAAGCTCTTAGAAGGAAGGTAATATGGTTGGTGGGCGTTCGGCTCTTGTTACCTGCACAGGATGTGCCATGTTTGTCTTTCTTCCACAGGAGAGAAGCGACTTTGTCTGTACAAAGTGCAAGCTGGTCTTCGTATTGGAAGAGGAGGTTCGAGGTCTGGAGAAACAGGTATCGATCCTGTGTTGCATAAGAGAAAATGAAGATTTCCTGCACAGACGTCAGGATATGCTTCTACGGGCACAGCATTCTGAAGAATCAGAGCAGGCTGCGCAGCAGGGACAGAAGGACAGTGAAGAAATTTGACAGCATGTGACTTCCAGAAGAAGAAAGAGGAGCGTCCACGTACCAGCAATGCAGATACAGGTGAGCAACCGTTTTCATGTTCTCTCCACAGGTACTAATGCGGAGAGTGGACTAGATGATACATCTGAGGGAGCAGAAGGATACTCCACCGATTGGAAGGCATGAGATTCACTGTCCTAGGGATGGGGGTTCCATGACCACTGCTCCCAAGAGAAGGAGGCGGGTGCTGGTGGTCGGGGACTCCCTCCTCAGGGGGACTGAGTCATCTATCTGCCGCCCTGACCGGGAAAACGGAGAGGTCTGCTGCTTGCCAGGAGCTAGGATTCACGATGTGACTGAGAGACTGCCGAGACTCATCAAGCCCTCGGATTGCTACCCCTTCCTGCTTCTCCACGTGGGCACCAATGATACTGCCAAGAATGCCCTTGAGCGGACTACATTGCACTGGGAAGAAGGATAAAGGAGTTTGAGGTGCAAGTGGTGTTCTCGTCCATTCTCCCTGTGGAAGGAAAAGGCCTGGGTAGAGTCCATCGAATCATGGAAGTCAACGAATGGCTACGCAGGTGGTGTCGGAAAGAAGGCTTTGGATTCTTTGACCATGGGATGGTGTTTCAAGAAGGAGGAGTACTAGGCAGAGATGGGCTCCACCTAACAAAGAGAGGGAAGAGCATCTTCGCAAGCAGACTGGCTAACCTAGTGAGGAGGGCTTTAAACTAGGTTCACCAGGGGAAGGAGACCAAAGCCCTGAGGTAAGTGGGGAAATGGGATACCGGGAGGAAGCATGAGCAGGGGAGCGCAAGAGGGGAGGACTCCTGTCTCATACTGAGAAAGCGGGACGATCAGCGAGTTATCGTAAGTGCCTATACACAAATGCAAGAAGCCTGGGAAACAAGCAGGGAGAACTGGAAGTCCTGGCACAGTCAAGGAACTATGATGTGATTGGAATATCAGAGACTTGGTGGGATAACTCACATGACTGGAGTACTGTCATGGATGGATATAAACTGTTCAGGAAGGACAGGCAGGGCAGAAAAACGGGGGAGTTGCATTGTATGTAAGAGAGCAGTATCACTGCTCAGAGCTCCAATATGAAACTGCAGAAAAACCTGAGAATCTCTGGATTAAGTTTAGAAGTGTGAGCAACAAGGGTGATGTTGTGGTGGGAGTCTGCTATAGACCACCAGACCAGGGGGATGAGGTGGACGAGGCTTTCTTCCGGCAACTAACAGAAGTACTAGATCACAGACCCTGGTTCTCATGGGAGACTTCAATCACTCTGATATCTGCTGAGAGAGCAATACAGCGGTGCACAGACAATCCAGGAAGTTTTTGGAAAGTGTAGGGGACAATTTCCTGGTGCAAGTGATGGAGGAACCAACTAGGGGCAGAGCGTTTCTTGACCTGCTGCTCACAAACTGGGAAGAATTAGTAAGGTAAGCAAAAGTGGGAATCTGGGAGGCAGTGACCATGAGATGGTCGAGTTCAGGATTCTGACACAAGGAAGAAAGGAGAGCAGCAGAATACGGACCCTGGACTTCAGAAAAGCAGACTTTGATTCCCTCAGGGAACTGATGGGCAGGATCCCCTAGGAGAATAAATGAGGGGGAAAGGAGTCCAGGAGAGATGGCTGTATTTTAAAGAATCGTTATAGAGCGTTGCAGGAACAAACCATCCCCATGTGTGGAAAGAATAGTAAAGATGGCAGGCGACCAGCTTGGCTTAACAATGAAATCCTTGCTGATCTTAAACACAAAAAAGAAGCTTACAAGAAGTGAAAGATTGGACAAATGACCAGGGAAGAGTATAAAAATATTGCTCAGGCATGCAGGAGTGAAATCAGGAAGGCCAAATCACACTTGGAGTTGCAGCTAGAAAGAGATGTTAAGAGTAACAAGAAGGGTTTCTTCAGGTATGTTAGCAACAAGAAGAAAGTCAAGGAAAGTGTGAGCCCCTTACTGAATGAGGGAGGCAACCTAGTGACAGAGGACGTGGAAAAAGCTAATGTACTCAATGCTTTTTTTGCCTCTGTCTTCACGAACAAGGTCAGCTACAAGACTACTGCACTGGGCAGCACAGCATGGGGAGGAGGTGACCAGCCCTCTGTGGAGAAAGAAGTGGTTCGGGACTATTTAGAAAAGCTGGACAGGCACAAGTCCATGGGGCCGGATGTGCTGCATCCGAGGGTGCTAAAGGAGTTGGCGGATGTGATTGCAGAGCCATTGGCCATTATCTTTGAAAACTCATGGCGATTGGGGGAGGTCCCGGATGACTGGAAAAAGGGCCCATCTTTAAAAAAGGGAAGGAGGAGGATCCGGGGAACTACAGGCTAGTCAGCCTCACCTCAGCCCCTGGAAAAATCATGGAGCAGGTCCTCAAGGAATCAAATCTGAAGCATTTAGAGGAGAGGAAAGCGATCAGGAACAGTCAGCATGGATTCACCAAGGGCAAGTCATGCCTGACTAACCTAATTGCCTTCTATGAGGAGATAACTGGCTCTGTGGATGAGGGGAAAGCAGTGGACGTGTTATTCCTTGACTTTAGAAAAGCTTTTGATATGGTCTCCCACAGTATGCTTGCCGGCAAGTTAAAAAAGTATGGGCTGGATGAATGGACTATAAGGTGGATAGAAAACTGGCTAGATCGTCGGGCTCAACGGGTAGTGATCAATGGCTCCACATCTAGTTGGCAGCCAGTATCAAGCGGAGTGTCCCAAGAGTCGGTCCTGGGGCCGATTTTGTTCAATATCTTCATTAATGATCAGGAGGATGGCATGGACTGCACCCTCAGCAAGTTTGCAGATGACACTAAGCTGGGAGGAGTGGTAAATTCACTGGAGGGTAGGGATAGGATACAGAAGGACCTAGACAAATTAGAGGATTGGGCCAAAAGAAACCTGATGAGGTTCAACAAGGACAAGTGCGAGTCCTGCACTTAGAACGGATGAATCCCGTGCACTGCTATAGACTAGGGACCGAATGGCTAGGCAGCAGTTCTGCAGTAAAGGACCTAGGGGTTACAGTGGATGAGAAGCTGGATATGAGTCAACAGTGTGTCCTTGTTGACAAGAAGGCTAACAGCATTTTGGGCTGTATAAGTAGGGGCATTGCCAGCCGATTGAGGGATGTGATCATTCCCCTCTATTCGGATTTGGTGAGGCCTCAACTGGAGTACTGTGTCCAGTTTTGGGTCCCACACTACAAGAAGGATGTGGAAAAATTGGAAAGAGTCCAGCGGAGGGCAACAAAAATGATTAAGGGTCTGGAGCACATGACTTATGAGGATAGGCTGAGGGAACTGGGATTGTTTAGTCTGCAGAAGAGAAGAATCGGGGGCGGTGGGAGGATTTGATAGCTGCTTTCAACTACCTGAAAGGGCGTTCCAAAGAGGATGGATCTAGACTGTTCTCAGTGGTACCAGATGACAGAACAAGAGGTAATGGTCTCTAGTTGCAGTGGGGGAGGTTTAGGGTGGATATTAGGAAAAACTTTTTCACTAGGAGGGTGGTGAAACACTGGAATGTGTTACCTGGGGAGGTGGTGGAATCTCCTTCCTTAGAGGTTTTTAAGGTCAGGCTTGACAAAGCCCTTCCTGGGATGATTTAGTTGGGGATTGGTCCTGCTTTGAGCAAGGGGTTGGACTAGATGACCTCCTGAGGTCCCTTCCAACCCTGATATTCTATGTTTAAAAATATGGAATCAGACTTAAGCACAACAGTAGTACTGTTTTGGTAGGACTGTTTTTTAAAGTACGCAATCCATCCCAGGAGCTACTTTAAAAAAGAGAAATATAATCATCACAATTTTTAAACAGTTATTTTCACAAGTTTTCTTGAGTGGAATCCTGAAGACTATAACTTTTTAAAAAATCAAGTAAACTATTAAGAACATAGCAAGATTGATGCTTGACTAGCCAAACATTTATATGTGTGGGGGGTTTTTTGTTTGTTTTTTGCTAGAAATCAATTGCATTCTTTATATACAGGTAACAAGCTTGTTTATAAGTTGGATGGTAAAGCAGTTAGTGCTGGAATTTTTCAGAATTCTTAAATGAATTGCAGATGCAAGAGGTGATAAAGATATATAAGTAAATATGATAAGAAATGTATATTGTGTGTACTATGAAAGGGAACTACAGAATAAAGACTGAATTGACACTACTCTCTGAACATAGCCAATTTAGTATTATAGGCCTGATCTCTCTCTCACTAAAGTCAAGGAGAGTTTCTCCATTGATTTGCAAGAAACCAG
Organism: Trachemys scripta elegans; assembly: GCF_013100865.1. Taxonomy (NCBI): domain Eukaryota; kingdom Metazoa; phylum Chordata; order Testudines; family Emydidae; genus Trachemys; species Trachemys scripta. Next base: position 120,984,733 of record NC_048299.1, on the reverse strand, counting down.
GACAGGACTCTTTCCCCCTTTGACAGCATTGTTTACATTTAGCACCCTCTTGTGTCCTTTTCCATCTTTGTCATGCAAGGATTCCCATTATACATTTGGATAGTACTATTACAGTATGGAGTAGTTCCATAGTATGCTAAACAACTGGATGTTTTATGTGCACAATAAAGAGCTTACCTTCATTTTTAATGATTATGGATAAAGTCTACATATATTTTGAAAGTCATAACACCACTGAACATTACTAACACTCAATTTTGACTTCTACATTTAAATATCTGGAGGTCAAAAACTGAAATAATCATCAACTTGTTCCTAAACTGAATAGTCTCTCACTAGTTCATGAAAACTAACAAATAAGAGCATCTTGTCATTATGTTGGGGGTCTATGTGGGTGTCATTTCCTCAGTACTAAATTATGATGATTATTATAGTTGCTCTTATTTTATAAGACAATGATTCTAGACTGGAAGAGGACCAGTAGAAAATACAGCTATTTAAATTAAAGTTACAGTAGCATGCTGTATATAATGTGTATGGGGGAAATGTTGCCCAATTATCAATACAGCTGAAAAGCAAACCCATGCTTAAGCATTACCAAAAAAAAAACCCACCACCTAACAACAAATTAATTACTGTGATGTGATTTAGAGCATAAACTAGTTAATTAGCAGTTTTTGTGTTTTTTCAAGGAAAATATTATTCAGTACCTGAAACATTCCAGTACCTAAAGTACACTAGATGCATCAGAGACGTTTTGGCATTTTGTTTGATAAATCTAATTATGCTTAGTTACACCGTTAGAGTATAGTATCACAGTGCATGTTGCATCCCATAACTCCCATATATAGGGCTAAAAAAATTTAGATTCCAAAAATCAATTACACTTCATACAGTCCTGCAATTCTCAGAATATGTAATATTGTACTTTTTATAAACCAGTCTTTTTTTATATTTATGTCAAAGATAGCAGTCCTTTTCCTTTTCCTTGTTTTGCACATCAATAACCTGATAGAACTTAACATCTGTGAAAATGTCTTCTTACAAAGGTGCACAGTAAAATAATTACCAGCAGAAGAATAATTACAGTGAGTGTAATGTGCAGCATGTACAAGAAAGACAGGAGGAGGATTTTTTATTGGGTTTAGATCACTTTGTATGCAATTATTACTGTTTACAGCATTGTATAACTCTAAGGGTTGACAAAATTTATGAGCTGTTGAGTTTAAGGATTAGGATCTAAAACCTTATTGATTACCACTGTTTTCCATGAAGTCCAACATCTAAGAGTGCAGTGAGGTATGGGGGTTGTTTTGTCTTCCAGTAGCTCCAGCTGCTGTTTCACCAGCATACAGCGGTGTACTCTAGAAAATATTTGCAAACACTACTTCATTAAAGTATAAATTAAAAATCGCCTTTGCGCTACTACACGCCCTAAACATTGAGTCACAATGGAACAGCACACCTTTAAAGATATTTCAAATATGAGCAATAACCACAACACTAGAGAGCTTGAATTCATCTTGCTGATATCCCACAAAGTGGAAAATAAAAGAATCCTTCTTTCAATTTCAGAACTTCAAGTGCTGTGATAAATCCAGCTGGATGCTCAAGTGGTCTTCCTTCAGCTGCTCATGCTGTTTCAGGGTGCAAGGGCCCTGCATGTCAGGGGAGCTGTGCAGCAGGTTCACTCTTCCAGTTTAAAGAAGCCCCACAATACAGATGCTGAAGGGTTTATTCCCCCACACTGTGTCCTGCCCCAGTTAGGGCTGTGATTATTCTCCTGCACTGAGAGAGGAGCTGCAGCATAAACTACTGGAGGAGGCGCAGGGGGTTGTGGGAGTTTCCACGGGGCTGCAACAGGAGGCAGTCGCACTTTCTGTGGGAAGGACACGGACTGCATAGCTGGCACCTGCAGGACTCTGCCTTTCTGTCCTATGTGAGCTATTACAGCAACAAATCTCCCTCTCTGGCCAGCCTGAGCCTACTGAATGACAGCTCCGCCCCGCCACCAGCACAGAGCAGCACCTGCAGCAGGAGCCAGGGGAGCAATCTGCGTTGTCCGTGCTGCCACTGAACGTGCATGCGGCCCCGCCTGGGATATGCGCAGCGTTGGCACAAGCCCAGGAAGAGAACGAAGCTGCTGCCCTTACCCTGAGCTTCAAACTTCCCCCCACAGCCCGCCCGCCGCGGGACGGGGAGGGAGAAGGGTGATGATTAGAGCGAGAGGAGGGGTATAGAGGAGCGAACTGCTGTCGCGGTGGCAAGGGTGGGGGCGATGGAGGAGCAGACCAGGTACCTGGTTTTAAGAGCGGCAGCTAGAAGCCTGGGCCGTTTCACAGTAGGCTGGCCTGGCATTCAGAACAACATCGGTCTAGCGTGTGACCTTAAATAATGATGCTGATTGTTTTGTTGGTAGACAGCTCGTGCAGAAAACCTCCATATCATTCTCATATCGCCACTTAAAGCTAGTCTACAGAGCTGGTAGTTTTTCATTGTGGCATGGCCTCCCGGGGGGGGGGGGGGGGAAGGAGGCAAGTGGGGCAATTTGCCCCAGGCCCCAGGCCTCGCAGGGGCCCCCACTAGAATATAATATTTTATAGTATTGCAACTTTTTTTTATGGAAGTGGCCCCCAAAATTGCTTTGAATCCTCTGGGCAGCCCTGGATTGTAGGTGTGTGCTGACCTTCAGAAACTGATGTTAGAATCAAGGAATTAGGGAGAATGTAATAGAGAAGTATATTACTGAGTGACTGGATACAAAGTGCTTTAATTGAAGAATTAAATCATAATTCTTGCTTTTATCCACAGACGTTTTACATTTTTTGTAAATGCAATATCCGAATACTTTGGATGAGGTATTAACATATTTTATTAAATCCAATGATATATCTGTAAATGCATCACAATATAGAATTGGCTTATGTATGCAATCTTGCAATAAGTATACCACTTTCTGCCATTTATCGGGGGTAGCCGTTTTAGTCTGTATCCACAAAAACAACAAGGAGTCTGGTGGGGTGGCACCTTAAAGACTAACAGATTTATTTGGAAAAAGAACAGGAGTACTTGTGGCACCTTAGAGACTAACAAATTTATATGCATCCGAAGAAGTGGGCTGTAGTCCACGAAAGCTTATGCTCTAATAAATTTGTTAGTCTCTCAGGTGCCACAAGTACTCCTGTTCTTTTTGCGGATACAGACTAACACGGCTGCTACTCTGAAACCTAGATTTATTTGGGCATAAGCTTTTGTGGGTAAAAAACCTCACTTGGATGAATCTGAACAAGTGAGGTTTTTTTTACCCACGAAAGCTTATGCCCAAATAAATCTGTTAGTCTTTAAGGTGCCACCGGATTCCTTGTTGTTCTTTCTGCCATTGATATTAAATACTGATCTTTGTTATTTCAGCTATCTTTAACATTTTCCACAGAAATCAATACTTTAATTATTACAATATTTTTGTAGACAGTTATGTGATTCTGAATTATATGTCTGTATAATTCCAATCTATTTAATTAATACCAAATTGGTTTGCAACTCATGTATATTTTATTCTTTCAAACCATTGATGGGCTTCTAGGTAGCAGTATATTCTGTGCTCACTTTGCTTAGACTTCCTCCTGTTATTTTAGGAAGATATACAGTATAGTGAAGCTTAGCAGAATTCATTTTTATATAATTTAGATAGATATTGTCTATGTTTATTTTAAAACTTTTTTTTATTTTTATCCGTTTAAATCTTCACAGTTGCGGGAAATCATGGAGGGTGTCCCACAATGAGGGGCAGACAGTAATTATTTAACGATAGTAGACATTAAGGTAAAAAAGTTAAAGCTTTGTAACTGTAAAAACACCAATTGTCAACATCATGTCAAAATATACAAAGTGAATATGCTCAAATCACATGCTAATAAGTTCTCAGCCTTTTTCTTACTTTGTCTATCTGTACATTTTGATTATTATCCATGGGAAAAAAATGATCTGTTTCTGTGTGTACGGTGAAATTGACATTTACTTACTTACCAGTAAAATTCTTCCAAGCCTTAGTATAGTATTGATGCAATCAAGCCTATGGAAATAGTATTTATGATTACAGATTATTTTTCAGGCATACTATTTTCTGTAATTATTTCAATCTTATGTCAGTGGTTTCTGACAGAATTAAAAAAGGGAATAAACTGGTAGAATTATCAGAGAGACTCTTGGGGAATTCCAAAAACTCATTTACATATCTGTGGTCATAGAGCAATCAGAAAGAAGAGAATAAACAGAAGAAGAAAATGTCACTGTAGCTGTTGTATGCAGTGTTGTAGCTGTGTCAGTTTAAGGATATTAGAGACACTAGATGGGTGAGATAATATCTTTTCTTGGACCAGCTTCTGTTGGAGAGAGAGAGAGAGAGAGAGAGACATGCTTTTAAGCTTACACTAACCTCTTTTTCAAAAGCTTGTCTCTCTCACCAACAGAAATGGGTCCAATAAAAGATGTTACCTCACTGTAGATGCTTTAATTTAAAATACAGGAAATAAGTCACGCCTATCCCTAATGGAAAAAATTAATTTAAACCCCACAGGGTAGATCCTGAGCTGGTAAATTGTCCCGACTCCATTACAGGTTAAGTCAATGGAGCTATGTAGCGCATGAGTCCAAATTTGTGGCATTTCCAGTCCTCTATATGAGAATAACTCGTGGAGAGGGGAAATATGTTCCTCTTTTTCCTAGACTTATTTTTACAAAAATCAAAAACATATCAAAATAGAAATTTAAGAACTTTTATTGCAATAAAAAATTAATCCCATTAACATTTTTTTAAGAAACACTAAGCATTTAAGGGAATTTGGTGAATGGGGGAGATTTTGCTTACAGTAGCAACAGAGAAGAAAAGTTATATGAAAATTCACAGGAAAAACATGAACAATTTCCATATGGGCAAAGGCCCATTTGGGATTCAATGGAGGTTTGAAGAATCTGGACTGTAGAAGACAAGGTAAGTATGCTTTTTGTGGCTTTGTTAGTTGCAATGGTTGAAACACAATTAAACAAATTTAAGTCTCCAGTGGGGACAAACATCAAGATCAATTTTTTACCTGTTAAAGAGAAATAAATAGTTAATTGGGTAATTAGCTAATATAAGCATGATCATACATGGATAATGTCATAGGTGCCGCCTTCCCCTCTGCCCAGTGCGTGCTCGACCCCCGCCCCCACCTCTGGCCCTGCCTCTGCCCCTATCCCACCTCTTCCCATCCCTCCACCGCCCTCGCCCCACCCCCATTACACCGCTTTCCCAAAGTCTCCACCCCACCCTGCCTTTTCACATGCCAGCCCCTCCCCCTTCCCACCTCATTCCACCCCCTTCCCCCAAGTCCCTGCCCCTGCCCTGCCTCTTCTCCGCCTCCTCCCCTGAGCGTGCTGTGTCCCCACTCCTCCCAGAAAGTCCTCCCAGTTCAGGAGTGGGTCAGGGCTCTGGGCTGGGGGTGCTCCTCGTACCTAAGCTAAAAGATCCCTGCAGTGCCCAAAAATCCTGTGGGGTTTGCTCAGCAAGTCGGTTACTACCAGAACAATTGTAATGTGAAAGTGGGGATAGAGACATGCTAAACCTGGGACATATGAGGGTAGCAGCTTGGAAGTGCTGCTCAACCCAGTCTGCTGAGTCCAGGGACATATGAGGATGGCTGATTGAAAGCGCTGCACGACCCAGCCTGCTTAAGCATGCTCTATTCCGGTGTGGTACCCATGGCATATGAGGGTGCCAGCTTGGAGGTGCTGTTCGACCCAGCCAGCTGAGTCCAAGGGCCTATGAAGGTGACAGGTTGGAAGTGCTGTTTGACCCAGCTTATTGAGTCCAGGGACGTATAAGGGGTCGACTTGGGAGTGCTGATTAACCCGGTCCTCTCAGACATGCTCTGTTAGTATGTGTGTGTGTTCGTCTCATTCTGGGGCTGGAAGAACCCAGCCCTGGGGAACCTAGGTCCTGCAGGGTAGCTCCCTTGGGAGGGAACTTGCAGCAGGGAGACATAGAGCTCTCTGAGAATACAAGTGACACATGCAGTACATTGATAGAAGTACAGAACCCCACCCTGAAGACTAACCCTAATAAATGAGCATACCCCAAAGTAACAGGCAAAGATGGTAACAATGAGAGATGAGAACTAGCCAAGACGTCTCCCCCCTTTCCTCCCACCAGAGAGACCAGAACCGGCCAGGATCTCTCCCCTTCTCTCCCACCACAGAGACCACAACCAGCTGGGATGTCTCCCCCCTTCCCTCCAACCAGAGAGACCGGAACCAGCTGGGATGTCTCCCCCCCTCCCTGCCCTCCCCTCCCACCGGAGAGACTGGCTCTGTGAATGTGTAGTAGACTCTAGGGCCAAGGGGAGGGGGGCTGCCCTGCCCCACTTCGTTGTGGTCCTGGCAGAAGCCAGTAACCCCAGGGAGGTGAGGGCCTGGGTGATGGGCTGGTGATGCATCCCAGCCCAAGGCTCTTTTGAAGAAACGACATTTGACTCCAGGCACGCACCTTTTCAATATCCCCTGAAGGGTTGGAAGTTTAATAGAGCCACAGACATCCGGTGCTAAGATACAGGATGTGGACCTGAGGATCCTAATGGGAGCGGAAAAGAATCCACTGATTGTTCATCATATGGGAACAAATGATATGGCTAGAGTCTTGCTGGAACAGATCAAGGGAGACTATGCCAAGCTGGGGAAGATGCTTAAGGAAATCGAGGCTCAGGTGATCTTCAATGGGATTCTGCCTGTTCCTAGAGAAGGGCAACAAAGATGTGACAAGATTATGATGATCAACAGATGGCTCAGGCAGTGGTGCTATAAGGAGGGCTTTGGGATGTATGACCACTGGGAGGCATTCATGGACAGAGGACTGTTCTCTTGGGATGGACTTCACCTGAGGAGGGAGGGAAATAGACTTCTAGGATGGAGGCTGGCACAACTGATTAAGAGAGCTTTAAACTAGGAATTTGGGGGAGATGGTTGGGAGATGTCCAGGTAATCTCCATGCTGGATTTTGACATTGAGAGGGAAAAAAACGAAGTAAGAAAGGATACAGCTGTGGGTAGCAGAATAAACATAAGGAGGAAGGGTAGTGTAGATACCAGTCTAATAGGTGATACTGGCAGTAGAATGTCTGTGCCTAATCGGGTAAAGAATGTGAGCAAAGCCAAACAGCAAAAATTAAGATGGCTGTACACCAATGTGAGGAGCCTAGGTAACAAAATGGAGGAACTAGAGTTTCTGGTGCAGGAAGTGAAACCAGATATTATAGGGATAACAGAAACATGGTGGAATAGTAGTCATGACTGGAGTAGAGGTATTGAAGGGTATGTGCTGTTTAGAAAAGACAGAAATAAAGGCAAAGGTGGTGGAGTAGCATTGTATATCAATGATGAGGTAGACTATAAAGAAATAAGAAGTGATGGAATGGATAAGACAGAGTCTGTCTGGGCAAAAATCACATTGGGGAAGAAAGCTACTAGCGCCTCCCCTGGGATAGTGTTTGGGGTGTGCTATAGACCACTGGGATCTGATTTGGATATGGATAGAGACCTCTTTAATGTTTTTAATGAAGTAAATACTAATGGGAATTGTGTGATTATGGGAGACTTTAACTTCCCAGATATAGACTGGAGGACAAGTGCTAGTAATAATAATAGGGCTCAGATTTTCCTGGATGCAATAGCTGATTGATTCCTTCATCAAGTAGTTGCTGAACCAACAAGAGGGAATGTCATTTTAGATTTGGTTTTGGTGAGTAGTGAGGACCTCATAGAAGAAATGGTTGTAGGGGACAACCTTGGTTTGAGCAATCATGAGCTAATTCAGTTCAAACTAAATGGAAGGATAAACAAAAATAGACTAGGGTTTTTTATTTCAAAAGGGATAACTTTAAAAACTTAAGGAAATTAGTTCGGGAAGTGGATTGGACTGAAGAACTTGTGGATCTAAAGGCAGAGGAGGCCTGGAATTACTTCAAGTCAAATTTGCAGAAACTATCAGAAGCCTGCATCCCAAGAAAGGGGAAAAAATTCATAGGCAGGAGTTGTAAATCAAGCTGGATGAGCAAGCATCTCAGAGAGGTGATTAAGAAAAAGGAGAAAGCCTACAAGGAGTGGAAGATGGGAGGGATCAGCAAGGAAAGCTACCTTATTGAGGTCAGAACATGTAGGGATGAAGTGAGAAAGGCCATGTAGAGTTGGACCTTGCAAAGGGAATTAAAACCAATAGTAAAAGGTTCTATAGCCATATAAATAAAAAGAAAACAAAGAAAGAAGACGTGGGACCGCTAAACACTGAGGATGGAGTGGAGGTTAAGGATAATCTAGGCATGGCCCAATATCTAAACAAATACTTTGCCTCAGTCTTTAATGAGGCTAATGAGGAGTTTAGGGATTATGGTACGATGACAAATGGGAATGAGGATATGGAGGTGGATATTACCACATCCGAGGTAGAAGCCAAACTCGAACAGCTTAATGGGACTAAATCGGGGGGGCCCAGATAATCTTCATCCAAGAATATTAAAGGAACTGGCACATGAAATTACAAGCCCATCAGCAAGAATTTTTAATGAATCTGTAAACTCAGGGGTTGTACCGTATGACTGGAGAATTGCTAACATAGTTCCTGTTTTTAAGAAAGGGAAAAAAAGTGATCCGGGTAACTACAGGCCTGTTAGTTTGACATCTGTAGTATGTGAGGTCTTGGAAAACATTTTGAAGGAGAAAGTAGTTAAGGACATTGAGGTCAATGGTAATTGGGGCAAAATAAAACATGGTTTTACAAAAGGTAGATTGTGCCAAACCAAATGGATCTCCTTCTTTTAGAAGGTAACATATCTTTTAGATAAAGGAAATGCAGTAGATCTAATTTACCTCGATTTCCGGAAGGCATTTGATACGGTTCCACATGGGGAATTATTAGCTAAATTGGAAAAGATGGGGATCAGTATGAAAATTGAAAGGTGGATAAGGAACTGGTTAAAGGGGAGACTACAACGAGTCATACTGAAATGTGAACTGTCAGGCTGGAGGGAGGTTACTAGTGGAATTCCTCAGGGATCGGTTTTGGGACCAATCTTATTTAATCTTTTTATTACTGACTTTGGCACAAAAAGTGGGAATATGCTAATAAAGTTTGTGGATGACACAAAACTGGGAGGTATTGCCAATACAGAGAGAGACCGGGATATCCTACAGGAAGATCTGGATGACCTTGTAAACTGGAGTAATAGTAATAGTGTAATAGTCAGCAGTGACCCCCACTTCCTTAACAATCTAGCAGCCGTTATGGCTACCAATGGCCATTAGGGGTAGCGGGCGCCTCACGTACACAGCTATCCTGAACTTTTAAACTACCTTGTCTCCCCTGCCTTAAGGCAGAAAAAACTGGCTCCAAACCGGTTTTCACTGACCAGATAGCAGAAGTGCAGAGTCTGGCAACCACCAATCAAGTGTTAACATGGCAGGAGTCTTTGTCTGAGTGTGTATAAAACTTCTATGAAATTTGTATAAGACAGAGTCTTTGTACCAAGGTGCAAGGCTCTCCTTTTTTCTGCAGAATAAAGCAACCCTTCCTTATCCCTGTCTGGCTGTTATTGGCTCTCAGCTAGATGGACCCGATATTTCGGTAACAGTTTCTGGTGACCCAGATGGGACTCTCCTAGCTTGGACATTGGACTTCAGACGGCTGTGGCGAACTGGGAACGGCGCCAATGGGGTGTTTAGCCCCTCTTTCTCTGCTTCACCTCGGCCCCTGGGGTTCGTGCTCCGATAAGGTGAGCCCTAATAGGATGAGGAAACACTATCTGACTCTGGTTCTGGTTCTGTTCTGGTTAACCAGTTAATGAATTTCTGGCTTGTACACTTGGGTGTTAGGTGTGTGGGCGGAACTGAGCCTCTCGTTCGTAATTCCTCAGGATTCTGGATTAGACCATAATTCCCTCTGTTCTCTGTTTAATTCTCTGTTTAAGTGTCAGAAGAAAGATGGGTGGGTCTCAGGGAAAACCCTCTAAGGATAGCCCTTTGGATTATATGTTAAGTAAATGACCTTTACCCGGTGTTCAAAAAGGAATGTCAGGGAAGCGCTTTCTACAGCTTTGCACCCAAGACTGCCCAGCCTTGGGAACTGCATGGCCCGAACATGGCTCCTTTGATATTCCGACCTATTTAACTCCCTTGCGCCTAACATTGGAAAACCAGGCGCCGGGGCAAATGGACTATTGGTTTTTGTGGGACGATGAGGCTCATCGTCCCACAAAAAAGGTAAAAAAGGTACAGATTCGGGCACCTCTATTCCCGAAAACTTTTGCCCCTCACGAAGCCGATTGTTGGGAGGATACCCCCCCCCCATATATTGTCCCAGAGCACGACCACCCCTGGCGGCACCATTACCAGCTACGGCGGGCCCGGAGCCCAAAACAGCAGTTGTACCGAGACCGATCCCGTCAACAAAAATTGACGACACTACAAGTCAAGCCAGTGGATCAACTAGTAGGGCAACCAGCAGTGGGTATGCTACTACTTCTCTGTCTGTTCCCTTTCTTAGTCCATCCCATACGAGAAAAGGGGCACAATAGGGGGAAGATGTGATTAATATACAGGCACCCCTCTGGACCATCCCACTTCCCACAACGGATGGGAATGTCATAGACCGTTATGTCCATGTCCCATTTACCATTGCAGACTTTATGAACTGGCAAACCGCTACACCCCGCCTTAGGGACGACCCGGACGTCGTTCTTAGGCGATTCCGCGCTATTTTCCAGTCTCATAATCCTGATTGGCAAAATGTGGGCCAGCTTTTAAATTGCCTATTGCGTATGGAGGAGAAGGAGTGGGTCCTAAGGAGGGTCCGGGGGGCTGCAGAAGCCGCCAACAAGGGCCACGACTTTATAATTCTCACCAACCCGGCCCAATGGAACCCAAATGATTTAACCCACCAGGCAGATCTAAAAAAATTCCTAAACTACATTTTAACAGGTATAAAACAAGCAGGAAAAAAATCTCTAAATTAGTCAAAAGTCCATAATACCGTGCAAGGGAAAGAAGAACACCCTTCCGATTTTTACAAAAAACTTTGTAAAGCATTTTGTACCTATACTAACATAGATCCCAAAGCCATGGACACACAGTCCACGGTCAGGCTTATTTTTATCTCACAGTCAGCCCCAGACATCAAGAAGCAGTTGCAGCAGGTCGAGGGCGCTGAGGAAAAATCCCTGGAGGAACTGGTAAGTGTGGCCACCCGTGTATATCACACAAGAAAAAAGTTTCAAAAGACCAAACAGGTAAAAATGCTAGCGGCCCTTGTAAACGCTGGAAATTAGAAAGAAGGAGCGTGGAAGGGATCTCCCAACTGGCAACCAAAGACAGATCGCGGGGGGGTTCCCGAGTCGTGCCAATAATATATGTAACTATTGTAAGCAGCTTGGTCACTGGAAGAGAGAGTGTCCAAACCGGCGTGCTGGATGACAGCCCCGCCGCCCAGATCAACCTCAACAACAAATGGCCATAAAAAGAACAAACACCATTAATAATGAAGATTCACGGCAATCCAGGGGTCCCCTTGTTACCTATTCCAATGACTTTACCACTTGAAGGACATAAATCCACACTGTGCAGAGGTCAAAGCATAGGGGTTTATTACACACAGCGCTGGCGGAGTGTCACCTGGCTTATTAGGCTCAGAGACACTGTCAATCAATTGATTACAATGAAATATATAGATTTTCCATGGGCGGGGGAAGGTGATGGGGTAAGCAGTTCCACACCCCGGGATAGGTTTTGCAGCAAGACAAGATAGCACAATAGCCAATGGTTAAAAGGTTACACAATGTCTCCGCCCATGGTCTCAAGTTAGCAAGTTAACATTTGATTAATACTTTGATAAAATGTTATTAGTATAAAATATATATGTTGAATTCTGATTTGGGGTCCATAGGAACGGAGTAACTCCTTTGATTGTCCGACAGGTACATGTCTAGGGGATAAAGCAAAGAAACAGTGAAAGCATATGAAAATAGAGATTGTCTCCTTTATGTCTTAAGGCAGGGCCTTGGTCCCTTGGAAGGGAGGTGGAAGGATGCCATATCATTATAGTGACATGTGCCAATATTTCATAAACTCAAGGTTGGATCTGTGGGAAGACTGTTTTCCCTTCAGGAGAAACACAATAGGAACAGGGATTCTTTGTTCAATTTGAAACATTGGATGAAACATAATTATTCAGTTATTGCTTCAACATCTGGCATTTCTACTGACCAAGCAGATCTTAGCAAAGGCAATGTTATTTTGTTTACCCCAGCTTTCTCGTAGCTGATCACTATTAGCTAGGCCTCTGGTCTCCAGACCAAACTCTGGACTTTGGGTCTGGAAAAGAGCTGGCATAATTCATATATCAGGTTGTTTATATAACATGCACATGGATTTTAACCCTTCACCACTTATGTTTGTTCCTCCACAGACCCCCAGGTTCGCCTAACTTTGGGAGGTACCATTTATTCTTGCCTTTTAGATTCAGGAGCTCCCCTGGTAGAACTGTTACTGCCAAGCCAAAAAAAGGAAGCCTCATGAACAAAAGTATCCTGGTAATGGGGATAGGCGGTAAGCCATTTGACTGTTCCTTATTACAGGAAGCTATTGTAGAGATTTCTGGTGTCTCCGCCTCCGATGCCTTTCTGTTAGCTCCTTACTCTCCGGTTAATCTCTTGGGCCGAGATTTATTGTGTAAACTACGCGCTCAGATTTTCTTTTCAGATGACAAGATCATTCTCCGCTTACCCCAACGCCAGCTTCCCCAGCTATGCGCCGCATTAACCCAGGCTTCAGAGGATCCGATCCTGCCCGTAGGTCCAACGAACCTACCCGAGCGACTCCGACAGAAGGTACAAGTCTTTATCTGGGGCACTTCGAAGGCGGACCTAGGCACTCTTCAAACAGAGCCAGTGCAAATAACTCAAAAACCAGGCATTAAAATTTCTCGGATTTGCCAGTATCCCATCCCCCGAGAGGCTTTGCTTGGCCTCCTGAACCTTATCACCACATTCCTGCGGTTGGGAGTGTTAGTTCATACCAAGTCTCCTTTCAATACTCCGATCTTGCCAGTTAAAAAACCTAACACAGACTCAGATGAAAAATCGGTATACCGATTTGTCCAAGACTTACATGCAGTAAATAAGGTCGTTCAAGCTAAACACAATGTGGTGCCTAACCCTCACACAATCCTGACTGCCATTCCAGCAGGTACTGCTTGCTATTTGGTAATAGATTTGTGTAATGTCTTTTTCAGTATTCCTCTAAATCAAGACAGCTGGGATATCTTTGCATTCACATGGACGGACCCAGAGACCGGGAGAGCAGAGCAGCTGACCTGGACTCGACTACCGCAAGGATATGTTGAGTCTCCGACCATTTTCTCCTCTATCCTGACACGAGACTTAGCTAATATTAGCCTACCGGGTGGGTCTACGTATCTTTTATATGTGGATAATGTCCTGGTTTGTTCTCCAGATCAGGTAACATGTAAAACAGACACTATTTGTTTGTTAAATTGTCTGGCAGACAAAGGGCATAAGGTGTCCCCTTCTAAGCTTCAGTTTGCCAAGGACAAAGTCACTTATCTCGGTCATGTACTCACCCCAGAGCATCGAGCTTTATCTAGTACCCGTATCCAGTCAATTCTGAACATTCCCTGACCAGAGACTAAACATGAAATGCGGGGATTTTTAGGCCTTCCAGAATTCTGTCGTTCCTGAATTCCAGGTTTTTTGGAAATGGCAAAACCCTTTTTTGAACAAATAACCCATGACGCTGAGGAACCCCTCCACTGGAGTTCTGGGGCTGTTCAAGCCTTCCAGGGAATTAAAACAGCTTTGGCCACAGCCCCAGCCCTTGGACTCCCCGATTATCAAAAACCCTTTGTTTTCTATGTGCATAAACGGCTAGGGTGGCCTCTGGTGTCCTTACTCAGACTTTTGGGCCTAGGGAACAGCCTGTGGCCTACTATTCCCAAAAATTGGATGCTATAGCGCAAGTCTTTCCTGGCTGACTCCGAGCAATGGTTGCCGTTTGTCTTCTGGTACCCCAAGCAGAGAAGGTTACCTTGGACCATCCAGTGACCCTGTGGACCCCACATGCAGCCCAACAACTGTTAGTCCAAAAGGGTACTCAGCATTTAACCTCTCAAAGACTAATGCATTTGGAAGTTTCTTTGTTATCCAGGACAAACTTAAAAATTAAACAGTGCCATACCTTGAACCCTGCCACCCTCTTACCTTTCCCGGACAACGATCATGAGCCCTCACATGATTGTCTTCAAGTAGTGCATCGTCAAGAAAAACCCTGACCAGATCGTTCAGATGTGCCCATTCCAAATGTTGAACTGGAACTGTACACAGATGGTTCTGCGCGAGTCTTGGAGGGCCAACGGATATCCGAATTTGCAGTGACTACCCAGTTTAAGGTATTACAATCTGCACCTCTGGGACCCTCTACCTCAGCCCAGGCAGCAGAGTTAATAGCCCTCACCCGAGCATGTGAATTGGCCGCAGGTCAGTCTGTAAACATTTATACTGACTCAAAATATGCCTTTGGTGTCTGCCATGCCACAGGCCAACTTTGGGCAAAACGCGGGTTTATTACCGCCAGTGGCACTAAGGTAGCTCATGGGCCCTTAATCCTAAAATTATTGAAAGCCATACATTTGCCATCTAAGATTGCCATCATCCATGTCCGGGCCCATCAAAAGGGAGATGATCCCACTGTCCGTGGAAACCGACTGGCTGACACAGCTTCAAAAACGGCCTCCCTTCAACCTTTTGTTGCCAATCAAATGGTGCTCACGTCCTTCCCCTCACTAACTCCAGTCCCCTTTGTTCCTGAACCATCAGAGGTTAGTCATTAAAAAAACATTGGGGCCACTAAAACACTAGAGGGGGAATGGCAACTACCTGATGGGAAAAGAGCCCTACCCCGAGCTGCTCTGCAACCTGCCCTGCTTAAATTTCACCAAGAAACACATGGTGGAGTAGAGGCCATGGCAGCTACTGTAAACAGACTCTGGTATGCCCCTGAGGTATTCCAAGAAGCTAAACAAGTCCTTGCTACCTGTGACATTTGTGCAAAACCGAAAGGCCCCCCCCGGAGCAAGATTATGGGCATACACGCCCTTTGAACGGCTCCAAATTAACTACTCAGAGATGCCTAAGTGCCAAGGCTTCAAGTACCTTCTTGTAATCATGGCTGGACCGAAACATTCCCGACTAGACGGGCAACTGCCTTGGAAGTGGGAAAGACCTTATTAAACCATGTCATTCCTAGGTTTGGCCTTCCTAGGTCTATTGACTCTGATCAAGGGACTCATTTCACTACCCAGGTTATTCAACACATTGCTAAGGCCCTGGGTATCACCTGGCTTCTACATACTCCTTGAAGACCACCGTCTTCTGAACAAGTAAAAAGAATAAACCAAACTTTAAAACGTAAACTCTCAAAACTGTGTGCACAGACTGGGTTAAAATGGCTTCAGGCCCTACCTCTGGCCCTTTTGGCAGTTCGAACTGCCCCTAGAGGCTGGCTCTTGTCTCTCACCCTTTGAACTTTTATTTGGCAAGCCATACACTGGAGTTGCTGATCCCGGACCTGTGACTGATTTAGCCACTTGAGGTAACGAGGAGCTAACCAGATATGTTGTTTCCCTCCAAACTACTCTCATATCTCTCCACAGGTATGCAGCTCAATTTCAGTCCCTACCCGCTGATGTCCCCGCCCACCGAATCACTCCAGGGGATTGGGTCTATGTAAAAAAGTGGAAACACGAGCCTCTCCAACCCCGGTGGGCGGGCCCTTTCCAAGTTCTTCTTACCTCCCACACTGCAATTCGAGTGAGGGAACAAAACACTTGGATTCACCACACCAGAGTCAAGCTAGCCCCTAGGCCGGGGCCAGAAGCAGACGACTCCAGACTTCGAGGAAGCCCCGCCAGCTCTTCCCACCGCGATCCGGAAGAGCTAGAAGCAGAGGATTCCTAAAAAGCTGAACCTCTCAAGGGACTAAAACTCTTGTTCTGGCAAACTAGATCCTAAGACTTTATAACCATAAATTTGCAGACAGTGGTGCAGTGGCTACTTCTTTCCAGTTTGCCCTTTATAAATGCTAACCCTCACCCAGCGGCCGGATCCCTGCAACGACTAGCCACATTGGGACACTTGTCTGATTGCTGGCTGTGTCACCGAACCCGTTCTAAGGAAGAAATAGGATTGTGGGCTGCACCTGCGAACCTCTCTAAAATACTCTCCTTACAAGTAATGCGGAAAACTAAATGGGCGTAAATTGGGGAATACCAGTATAACAATTATGGGAAGGTATCTAAAGTTTGGCATTACTACTGGGCTGTTAAGGGGGTCCCTCTTTTTGGTATCCTAGGGATTGGGTATAAATTGCCCCTTTGCTTAAAAAATATGAAGGAAGTTGGAAGGGAAGTGGGTTATCTTCCCCTTAAAGCCTGTAAACAAACCCTCCAGTTTAATGTCAAAAATAAAACCCTTTATCCGTTAAAAACACCCAAGGCTACTCCCCTTGCCACCTGAGTACGGGTTTTACTACACAATCAACAGGCATGTATTATCAAGGGCAGTGGCTTCCCTCATTCCTCCCATTAGGCCCCATAAATAAAACGCATACATACTAAATGAATATTCACTCTGGTCTTCTGTTGCCTCACCCATCCCTTAAAAAAATGTCTGGATGCCAAAACATGGGAATGCTAGCAAATTTCACAACCAAGTTGTTTGCTGTTACATATTGTGAAAGCATCCTAAATAATACCCATGCCCTAGGGCACCTAAATGTATCCCACTGGAGGTGTCAGGACTGAATCGTGGGTAACTCCAAACACCGGGATGTGAGGGTGGCCTGGCGCCATCGGATTGCGGGAAACACTCTTACCCTTTATTTAAAAAACCCCGGCTTGTATTTCATCTGTGGCAACAGTGCCTACAAAGCTCTCCCCCCAGGTTGGCAAGGTCAATGTGAGGTGGCCCGGGTGCTACCGGATGTCCAAATAAACCACGTTAGACTCAAGTCAGATCCTCAACCTGGGAAGCTATTCTCACAAGCTCTTTACCCGCCCCATAAAACCTCAAGTTAAACATGCCGAAAATCCCCTGGTAGTCAGGCAAACGGGGTTTCATTCCTTTGTCCATGCGTTTATTCCTGGGCTGGGGGTAGCAAAATTAGAAAGGGCGGTAGTAAATATTTCTGCGAAGCTTAAAAAGGCAGCTAATGCCTCCCTAAATGCCTTTCAAAGGTTACAGCAAAAAAATCAATAAAATAGCAAAATTAGCATTGCAAAATAGACGTATGTTAAATGCCATAAATGCTAAAGTGTGTGTGTGGGGGGTCTTGTACTCACATTAAAAAAAATGCTGTTTTTATATTAATCGCTCTGGCTTAATTAAAAAAAATCTGCTGTTGTTTTCCATGTTGTATCTCTTAATCATACCTTAAACTTTAAAAATCTCCTCCCAGACCTTGGGTCCCGGTTCACAGGACTTTTCCGAACAATTGTTAAATAAATTATTTTCCTTCTTTTCTTTTTATGTGTTATTTGGGTATTGTTACAATGTGCAAAAGGTCTGTGTAAAGCTGTCACAAAAGGCTCTGCTACCCAAAAAATCTGTCCCTCCAGGTTAATCGCAAATTGCGCAACAGGCCTAACAATTTAAGTTTGTCAGGCCCGAAGGGGGGACTGTAATAGTCAGCAGTGACCCCCCCCCTTAACAATCTAGCAGCTGTTATGGCTACCAACGGCCATTAGGGGTAGCAGGCGCCTCACGTACACAGCTATCCTAAACTTTTTAACTATCTTGTCTCCCCTGCCTTAAGGCAGAAAAAACTGGCTCCAAACCAGTTTTCACTGACCAAATAGCAAAAGTGCAGGGTCTGGCAACCACCAATCAAGTGTTAACATGGCAAAAGTCTTTGTCTAAGTGTGTATAAAAGTTCTGTAAAATTTGTATAAAACAAAGTCTTTGTACCAAGGTGCAAGGCTCTCCTTTTTTCTGCAAAAATAAAGCAACCCTTCCTTATCCCTGTCTGGCTGTTATTGGCTCTTAGCTAGGTGGACCCAATATTTTGGTACCAATAGGATGAAATTTAATAGTGAAAAGTGAAAGGTCATGCATTTAGGGATTAATAACAAGAATTTGTTATAAGCTGGCGACGGATCAGTTGAAAGTAACAGAGGAGGAAAAGGATCTCGGACTATTGGTTGATCACAGGATGACTATGAGCCGCCAATGTGATATGGCTGTGAAAAAAGCTAATGTGGTCTTGGGATGCATCAGGCGAGGTATTTCCAGTAGAGATAAGGAGGTGTTAGTACTGTTATACAAGGCACTGGTGAGATCTCATCTGGAATACTGTGTGCAGTTTTGGTCTCCCATGTTTAAGAAGGATGAATTCAAACTGGAACAGATACAGAGAAGTGCTACTAGGATGAGCCGAGGAATGGAAAACCTGTCTTATGAAAGGAGACTCAAAGAGCTTGGCTTGTTTAGCCTAGCCAAAAGAAGGCTGAGGTGAGATACGATTGCTCTCTATAAATATAGCAGAGGGATAAATACCAGGGAGGGAGAGGAATTATTTAAGCTCAGTACCAATGTGGACACAAGAACAAATGGATAGAAACTGGCCGTCAGGAAGTTTAGAATTGAAATTAGACAAAGGTGTCTAACCATCAGAGGAGTGAAGTTCTGGAACAGCCTTCCAAGGGGAGCAGTGGGGACAAAAGACATATCTGGCTTCAAGACTAAGCTTGATAAGTTTATGGAGGAGATGGTATGATGGGATAGCCTAATTTTGGCAATTAATTGATCTTTGACTATTAGCGATAAATATGCCCAATGGCCTGTGATGGGATGTTAGATGCGGTGGGATCTGAGTTACTACAGAGAATTCTTTCCTGGGTGTCTGGCTGGTGAGTCTTGCCCACGTGCTCAGGTTTTAGCTGATCGCCATATTTGGGGTCGGAAAGGAATTTTCTTCCAGGACAGATTGGCAGAGGCCCTGGGGTTTTTTCGCCTTCCTCTGCAGCGTGGGGCCAGGGTCACTTGCTGGAGGATTTTCTGCACCTTGAAGTCTTTAAACCATGATTTGAGGACTTCAATAGCTCAGACATAGGTTAGGGGTTTGATGCAGGAGTGGGTGGGTCAGATTCTGTGGCCTGCATTGTGCAGGAGGTCAGACTAGACGATCATAATGGTCCCTTCTGACCTTAAAGGCTATGATTCTATGCTATGGACAGTACAGGGGAGCCAGTGTCTCCATGAGATCTCATCTCCCCCTGCAGAGTAAGGCTGGGGGCACGTAGGGCATCCCTCACACCCCTTGCTCTCTTAGACCCAGCCCCACTGAGCAGAGGCCACTGTCAGGCTTCCTGTGCTGCATCTGTAACCCAGCACAGGCATCGACCTGCCCCTGGTGACAGCTCTTGCCTGCATCCTGAAGCATATTGCGCAGTATGCTGCACCCCCTGGAAACAAGCGATAGGTTTGTAGGCAGCACTCTCTTGCCTTCAGCCTGCCCCAGGCACACTCCCCTACCATCCGGCAACTGCTCTGGGGGTGACTGAGCCTTCTGCTGCCAGGTGCTCTCTCATCATGGTTCAGCTTCATAAGCAGGGCAGGGAGTGGGCCTGGCCACCAACACAATAGTGGGCACCAGACACCCCATTGATAGCCACGTCATGTGGGAGGACCAAAGCCCCTGCCCTACATGGCTCAGGAAGGCCATCTGCTCAAAGCCAGCCAGTATTTTGAGGCCCTTAGTAATCACCACCACCCATGGGCAAACCACAGGAATAATCACCTCCCAAACCTCCATCACCACAACACCGACGGTTGGCTTGTCACCACCAAACTGACCAGCCACTGACCTGCAGCAGTCTTGGGTGGCCAGCTTCCATATGGCAATGGCAACCCATTTCTGGATTGGTATAGTCTCCCTGCATCCTGGGGCTCAAGGGTCGGGCAAGCTCATCACAAGGCTCCTGTTTACTGAGTTGGTGAGTGTGACATTCCCCTCTGGTGCTATTGGTGAGCTGCTAGGTCACTCCAGTCCTTTACTCTGGGAGCCAGCCTTACCCTGCTCTACTGTGAGAACCCCCACTCCTGAGCTGTTCACACACAGCCTCTGGCATGTAAGCTGCTCCTTGGATTGTGCAACCGAATTTTACACTAGCCAATATCTCCAGTCCCAGACACAACCCCCGTCTTGCAGTGTCCATTTATGCCCGCTGGATGCTACAAGTTTATATGAGTTCATCAATTTAACAAAGAAATTGATATGCACCAGGTTTGTTATCCCAAGGGGAGTCTCTGACATGCGTCAAACCAAAAGCACTGCTTCAGGTAGAATAAACAAACAAATTTATTAACTATAAAAAGATAGATTTTAAGTGATTATAAGTCAAAGCACAAGTCAGATTTGGTCAAATGAAATAAAAGCAAAACGCATTCTAAGCTGGTCTTAACACTTTCAATGTCCTTACAAACTTAGATACTTCTCACCACAGGCTGGCTGGTTGCCCTTCAGCCAGGCTCTCCCCTTTCATCAGCACTTCAGTCACTTGGAGGTGATGTCTGTGGATGGAGGTGGAAAAGAGAGGAAGAGCATGGCAAACGTCTCGCCCTTTTATCATGTTCTTTCTTCCCTCTTGGCTTTGCTCCCCCACTTCAGAGTTGGGTGAGCATTACCTCATCGCAGTCCCAAACTGACCAAAGGAAGGGGGGTGACTCACTCGAGAGTCCAACAGATCCTTTGTTGCTGCCTAGGCCAGTGTCCTTTGTTCCTGTGAGGCTGGGCTGGGTTTGTCCCATACATGCCCTGATGAGGTGTGAACTGCCCCTCTGCGCTTGGAGAGTTTTGCTTGGGCCTGTTTTAAGCAGTGAGGACACATTTTCAGCCTCATAACTATATACATGAAATTACAACCTATAACATTACTATAACACCACTGTAAGAACAATGCTCAGTGCATCACGTGCCTTCCGAAGACACCCGACATGACAAACTTTGCATTGGATACTACACAATCATTTTACAAGGATGAACATGGGGGTATAGGGTGTTCCCATGAGGTACAGAATGTCACAGTGGGCTAAAAACACTTCCACACACTGGCCGAGGACAGACAAGTTCTCCCACAATACATTACAAAAAGTTCAGAGTGTGGCTTGGTTTAAAAATTGCCAGTTATGGGGAATCTGCCACAATCGTTGGCTGTTAATAATGTGTGCCTTATTTCCAGTCTGAATTTGTCTGGCTCCAAATTCCAGATTGGATCTTGTTAGACCTTTGCCTGCTAGATTGAAGAGCTCATTATACACTTTCTGCTTAAAGTAGGTTCTTAGAAACTATGATCAAGTCACCCCATAACTGTCTCTTTGCTAAGCTAAATAGACAGAGTTCCTTAAGTCTCACTGTGAGGCAGGTTGTCCAATCCTTACATCATTCTGGCAGCTCTTCTCTGAATTTCTCCAATGTTTCTACATCCTCTTGAACTGTATGCACCAGAACTGGACACAGAATTCCAGCAGCAGTCACACCAGTGCCAAACACAGAGGTGAAATAACCTTTCTGCTCCTACTCAAGGTCCCCCTGTTTATACATCCAAAGATCACATTAGCCCTTTTGGCACAGTGTCACATTGGCAGCTCACATTCAGCTGATTGTCCAAGATGATCTCCAAGTCTTTTTCAGAGTCACTGGTTCTCAGGATAGGGCCCCCCGCATCCAGTAAGTGTGGCCTGCGTTCTTTGTTCCTCGCTGTACATTTACATTTGGCCATATTAAAACACACATTGTTTGCTTTGTTCCCCGTTTACCAAGTGATCCAGACCGCTCTGTATTAGTGACCTGTCCTCTTCATTATTTACCATTCCTCCAATGTTTGTATCATCTGCAAACTTTATCAGTGATGATTTTTTGCCTTCTTCCAAGTCATCAATAAAAATGTTGAACAGTGTAGGCTCAAGCTCCGATCCCTGTTGGACCCCACTGGGGAAACACCTATCAATGAGGATTCCCTGTTTACAGTTACCTTTTGAGACCTGTCAGCCAGCTAGTTTTTAATCCAGTTAGTAGGTGCCAGCATGTTAATTTCATACTGTTCTAGTTTCTTCATCAAAATGTGTGTTAAGTCAAATGCCTCACGAAATTCTAAGTATATCAGCGATATTACCTTTATCAACCCAACTTGTAATCACATCAAAAAAAGATATCAAGTTAGTTTAAGCGGATCTATTTTCTGTAAACCCATGCTATTGGCATTAATGATATTACTCTCCTTTAATTCTTTATTGATTGAGTTGGATATCTAACATTCCATTATTTTGCCTGGGATCAATGCCAGTCTGACAAGCCTATAATTACCCAAGATGTCCTATTTACCCTTTTAAAATACTGGCACAACATTAGCTATCTTCCAGTCCTCTGGAACTTCCCCAGTGTACTAAGAGTTATCGAAAATCAGCATTAATAGGTGAGCAAGCTCCTTGGCCAGTTCTTTTAAAACGCTTAGATGCAAGTTATCTGGATCCGCTGCTTTAAAAATAGCTGCTGCTAACATCCCCCTTCGTCACTGTTAGAATAGAAAGTATTTCTCACCATCATATAACATGAATACATTAACTGGCATTTTCCTAAATGGAAAACAAATATTTATTGAACGCTTTGGCCTTCTCTACATTATTATTGTCAGCTCTACCATTTCCACCTAGTAATGGACAAATACCATTGTTAGGTTTCCTTTTGTTCTGAATATTCTTAAAATGTGTTTTTATTGTCCTTAACTTGGCTGGCCATAGATAGTCCCCTTGTGTCCTTTTGCTTCCCTTAGCAATTTTCTACAATTCTTAGAATCTAATTTATATTTTCCCCCATATGTTATGTATTGTATTTTTTTTATAGCTGCTTTCTCTTCTCCTCTAAATCAGGTTGCTCGTTTTCTTTTCACCTGTGTAGCCTTCTTTCTAGCTTGGGAAATTTAGGCTTTTTGGGCATCTAGTGCAATGTTCTTATACAACTCCAAAATATCATTTACAATTTTCTGATTAAATCCTTTCTCCCAGTTCATTTGACTCATCACTGTTTTCAGCTTGAAACTGGCCCATTTAAAGCACAAGTGTAGATATAATTATACTGGTTTGGACATTATTCGGTTTGCACATTACAAATGTAATCAAGTCATGATCACTGGCACCTAAGCAATGATCAATAAGCCCAAGATGCTGCTCCCTAATAATAAAATAAAATAAGACACAGTTCTTATCTAGTGCTTTTCATCATTAGACCGCAAAGTGTTTTACAAAGGTCAGTAACATCCCCATTTTGCCGACAGGGAAATTGAGGCCAAGAGCTGGGCAGTGACTTGTCCAAGGGCACCCAACAGGCCAGTGGTGCAGCCAGGAATCCTTCTCCTCTGGTTTCCATCCCAATGCTCCCCGTTACATGATTCCCAAGCAATTAATCACCCCAGAAATGTGCTCCCTTCCCCCGAGCCCACAACTCACAGCTGACCCCACATGCCTCGAATGGCGTGTGATGCAGAACATGTCACTCATGTGAATGCACCTCTGAACTCTGTGTCTCTGCTGACCAAGGAGAGCTGTGAGTGGGATGTGGTGGAGGGAGAGGGGAGTGGCATGTTAAAGGGATATTTGCTGTACTTAAAACACCACAAGCTGAGAAAGGGAGGCAAAGGATACTGCTCAGTGGATTCTGGGACAGGAGTTTTGCTAATGGTCAGATGTGTTCAAATCATGGTTGTAGCATTTTCCCAAATTAATGCCAGGCTCCTGTCTTCTTTTTATTAATTTTTTTCTCTGCTATACAGTGCTTGCCAGGGTGGAAGTACTGCCTCTTAGAGGTATGGTGCTTAATTTCCCCAGATTACTGGGTGAGGGCTCAGGCCGGTTCTGTGTTGAATTGTTAAAAGGGACCCCTGGATATTGAGCCCAGCGCTTGTTGCTGCCAGCTCCACCTGGCAAAAGGGTCACACCACTGTCTCCTCCCCGCCTCACCCCACCCCCACTCAGAGAACATAAAAACATAAGAACAGGCCTACTGGATCAGACCAAAGGTCCATGTAGCCCAGTATCCTGTCTTCCGACAGTGGCCAGAGCCAGGTGTCCCAGAGGAAATGAACAGAACAGGTAATCATCAAGTGATCCATTCCCTGTCGCTCATTCCCAGCTTCTGGCAAACAGAGGCTAGGGACACCATTCCTGCCTATCCTGGCTAATAGCCATTGATGGGCCTATCCTCCATGAATTCATTTAGTTCTTTTTTGAACCCTGTTATCGTCTTGGCCTTCACAACATCGTTTGGCAAGGAGTTCCACAGGTTGACTGTATGTTGTGTGAAGAAATACTTCCTTTTATTTGTTTTAAACCTGCTGCCTATTAATTTCATTTGGTGACCCCTAGTTCTTGTGTTATGAGAAGGAGTAAACAACACTTTCTTATCTACTTTCTCGTCACCAGTCATGATTTTATAGACCTCAATCATATCTCCCCTTAGCCGTCTCTTTTCCAAGCTGAAAAGTCCCAGTCTTATTAATCTCTCCTCATATGGAAGCCATTCCATACCCCTAATCATCTTTGTTGCCCTTTTCTAAACCTTTTCCAATTCCAATATATCTTTCTTGGGATGGGGCGACCACATCTGCACACAGTATTCAAGATGTGGGCGTACCATGGATTTATATAGAGGCAACATGATGTTTTCTATCCCTGTCTTAATTATTCCCAGCATTCTGTTCGCTTTTTTGACTGCTGCTGCATGGGGAGAGGCACGGCTGGCCTGCTACTGGTAGCAAATTACATCAGAGAGCAGTTTTTGTAATCCTTTACATACGAGTAACTGCTGCAGGTAGCAAAGTCCTACAGGGAGCAGGTTCTCGCACTGCACCGGCCAGCGCTGGGTGGTGCCGTGGCAGGCGATTTAGAAGTTCCGATCGGACGCTGTCTCTGAGAGCTCGTGCCCCCCAGTCTCAGTGAGCTCCAAGTGCAAACCACCAATTTGAATTCACATCCTGAGTGCCCAATGACGGGGCGGAGGGCAGGACCGGGGCCACGATATCCCTGCCCTGTCAGCAGACCGACCAATCACAGCTCCAGCTGGGTTTGAAAAAAAGTGCGCGCAGCTGGAGGATACCAAAATGCTTTACAAACTGCAACAATCATTGCTAATTTAATATTGTCCCCATTGTTGGTATTACATATTACTTCTCTCTAGGTACTTGACCAGAAACTCCAATACAATAACTATGTCCATTTGTTATTTCTAAGAATTATCTCCTGGTTAATAGTTACCTTCCATCTCACAGGAGAGAGCTTATTGCCCACTTGTTGGGCCAGGTACATTTGTCATTTACTTAACTTTCAGATTACCTAAAATACGGTATCGTAGGATTTTCAGATAATGCTTCAAAAGGTGAAAATAGAAATAATTGTGATTTAATTATATCACAACATTTAGAAATACAAATGCAATCTACAAAGACATGCTATATTTTGTAAAAAGTGTAAACAGTCAAAAATGACTTTAAATAAATCATAAGTATGTTACAATATTCATAGTCATAGAATCTGAGGTCAAAAGGGATCACCAGACCATCTAGTCTGACCTATATATCACAAAAGGGATCACCAACCCACCCAGCACTCGCACACTAATCCCAACAACTAAAATTAAACTAAGGCTATGTCTACACTACCACTTATGGTGTTATAATTTACGTCACTCCGGGGTGTGAATAAGCCACCTCACTGAGTGACATAAATTACACCGACCTGAGCCCTGGTGTGGACAGTGCTATGTTGGAGCTTCTCCTGCTGACATAGCTGCCCCCACTCATTGTGGGTGGATTAATTAAGTCAACAGGAGATCTGTCTCCTGTCTGCTTAGAGTGGCTACACTAGAGAGCTTAGAGAGACAGCTGCATCAATGCATCATAGCCCTCAGCAGACTAAACTATTACATGCCACAAGCAGAGAATAGAAGGGATGGATGTACATTAATGCCCAAGGCCCCTGCAATGGAAACTGATTAACTGAGATGTATCCAGACGATCCTGGCAATCAGTCTGCACTCCATGCTGCAGCGGAAGGCCAAAAACTCCCAAGGTCATTGCCAATTTGCCCTGGGATTGCAGGGGGCGGGGGGGGGGGGAGGGGAAATTCTTTCCTGTTCCTACACATGGTGATCACAAACAAATACATTACTTTAAATAAATCATAACTATATAACTTCAAGTATCAGAGGGGTAGCCGTGTTAGTCTGGATCTGTAAAAGCAGCAAAGAGTCCTGTGGCACCTTATAGACTAACAGACGTATTGGAGCATGAGCTTTCGTGGGTGAATACCCACTTCTTCACATGCAACCGTGCAAGCTTTTATACAACTTCAAGTATATTAATAATGAATTCTGTAATAAACTGCATTTCTGACTCTGTGTAAGAAGAGTAGGGGTGCAATTTTAAAAATTCCTAGCCATATGATAGAAATTAGCCTCTGGGCATGCTATGCAATATTTTCTAGTTGTATAGCTCCAAAGTACTTTTTGAAGACTGGTAATCAAAACCCCCTCTTCTTTGAAACGTCTATGTTTAATTAGGGAAATTAGTGGTGTTTTCCTCTTCCATTAGAAATCTGTGAACTATATAGATTTTATTATTTTATTTTTTAAATATAATAAAACAAATACCTGTGGATGGGTATAAAAATTAAAATCCTGCTTAGACTATTTATTAGTCAATCTATTAGTCAGGGAAGGTTTTTCATCAAATCACGTGGTAAGAATTCTACTGACTCTATTTGGTATTACTCTTCATGAATTATTTGCATCTACATCTATTTATATTACATGGATTGACTTAATTTAGCTCTCTGTTTTTTTGTTTTTTTAAAATATAGCACATTATGGCATTTGGTCCTGCATTGGATTCAACTTGTGAAAAATTCTGTATATTCTTGTAATTATTTGCAGTTTTTAATTTGTATAAATTTAATACCTGTATTATCTAATTGAGTTCTTTCTACAACTATTTACACCACTTTTTCTTTAGATTTGATGGCAAAAATTGATGGCAGTATACATTTTTATTATTCACCAGTCTTTTTCTGAGGGGTAGCCGTGTTAGTCTGGATCTGTAAAAGCAGCAAAGAGTCCTGTGGCACCTTACAGACTAACAGACGTATTGGAGCATGAGCTTTCGTGGGTGAATACCCACTTCGTCGGATGCATGTAGTGGCACTATATGCATCTGACGAAGTGGGTATTCACCCACGAAAGCTCATGCTCCAATACGTCTGTTAGTCTGTAAGGTGCCACAGGACCCTTTGCTGAGTCTTTTTCTGTCAATCATTTTTATATTTAAATTTGAAACAATACACATGACATCAATAAAATTACTTTGTTTGTACTGACAGAGCTTATTGTATTGTGTATCTTCCCCATTAACTATTTTTCATATGAGTATCAACAAGAATGTGTAGCACAGACTGTGGTTTCAGACAGTTTTATTTATTCGTGAACACTTACACAAAGGGAAACATTGTCATTTCTAAACATTTACAAAAGTATTTTGTATAGAGAAGATAATGATCTTGCAAATATTTTCGTATAAACAAAAAATAACCTCAGGGTTATCTGGCATGTACTTACGCTGCAATACCAAAATGTACTTGTAGCCATGATTCATTTTCTTAATTTTCATAACTATTAGTTTCAAGAATTTCATATTATAAAAAAAATACTTACTAAGTTAAAAGCCATATTTGCATACACTGAAAAATGCTGCACTTTGATGTGTACCACTAATTCTTATTAATGGCTAGAGTAGCTTATGGTATGGCATCAAAGAGACGATGGATTTCTTTCTGCTATTTCAGACCAGATATTTTCTAGATTCTTTTAGGTACATATTCATAATGAATATTACATCAACACAATCTTTCATCACAGTTTAGTAAACATAATTTCTTTAGCTGTTTAATTATTTTTGGAAATTAAGTCTGTCCAATGTATTGAGTGGTATTGTTTCTCGTTTACAAATACATTCAGATTCATTCTGAAAAAGTGTTACATCACTTCATATTTTTGCAAAAAATATTTTTTATAAACTATGATAGCCAGATTATTATTACAAGGAATCTAAGATGCGTGTTCCAGTTATAATATTGAATGAGCTTTGGTACACCTAACTACTCTACCACATACTCTAATGTTCTAAACCAGAGAACTGAAAAGAAAGCATAAAACAAAAAATGTGCAAGTTTAGACACACTGCAGCAAAACTATTGAAGAAATCTTTCAAAACGGTGCCTGGAACATACAGCATTTACTTCTAAAATTGCTATAAGTGTGGTTAAAAATTTTTTTTTATAGAGACTATAAACAGTAGATAGTGTTGTACAAAGAAAACAAAATGTAAAATGAGTTGACAAATAGAATATTTCTTTAATACATTTTATAAGTCATTTTTATCTATGACTGAATATATACTTCATCAATGAAATTTGTAGAAAAAATGACTTAGCTGAACTACTTACTGAAAATATATTGACAGATCTATCATTTAAAACATGAAATTATGTTCCCCACACAGAATAACATTTTATTTTACACATTGCACTTTGTCTTTAGTGTAATTATGCCAGATCCCTTAAACTACTATAGTCCCTAGGTACTATTGCAATATTTGTGGCCAGATATTTTCACTATCAACAAACACTGGGCAGTTACAAATAGTTTTAAGATGTAATTTATAAACTTAATTTTATGGCCAGTCATAATGCACAGAGGTGTATTATTAACACAAAGTTGAAAAATACTATATAAAACAAATATCTACAAATTTAATAGTTTACCCCCAATTCAGTTGACAAAGAAATTCTTCATTTATGTATTTTATAAAAAACCTCAGTTTTCAGAAAATCAGATTTCCTTTCAAGAAATAAAAATAATAAAAAGAAATAGGGTGACTGTTCCTGCATTTAATTTAAAGCAGAAGACTACACTTAACTCGTCAAAGTGAGCCTCCTTATTTCCCACACTTCCGTTTTATCATTTGAATTTGAATATTGCATGCCGTATGTTGAAAATTCATCACCCATTACAAGGCAGAATCACAGACATAGGATATATAAATGCCCTACTGTCCCTATTCTCTTCCCCATCACTTGCTATGTCCAACATCTAAACAGGAGATGGTTACAATTCTTGAGTCCTGATTGCAGTTCTCAGACTGCTCCAAAATGCAATAGCCCCCAAGGAGCCATTCACTACTCTGGGATCACTGGAATGCAGTGTGCTACAAGCATGAAAGGAACTGTGTGTGAAAGGGTATGTAGAATACCTTCACTTCCACTTGGAGATTATCCATACACAGCAGCGGTGCAAAGGGAGTCATAGATATTTTTTATAACTTAGTAAAGTCAGCAAAGTTAAGTTTAAATAAACATACACAAAGGGTAATTTAAAAGAATTATAGTAGTCTGTAATGGCTGAATTGTGAATTTTTATTTAACCAATTTTGAAATCAGGTAATTCCTTCAAATTCCTTTTATGTCAAATAATTAAATATGTCAAATGTTTGTACATATTTCTGAATCAATATGAACCAGGAGACCTAAGATGAAACTGTGATCACAACAGTCACAGATGCACTACAGCAGCATTTGTCAAAAGGACAAAATAATAAGACCAGGGTTTCTTGTCTGAAATATTTCATATTTTTTTGATAAACTTGGGAGGTTTTAACATCATTTAAATATTCTTTTGTAGGAGCAAAATAATACAATTAATGTTACTAAAAATGCAGATGCCTGTTTTTCTCTGATTATGCACATTTAAAACATTAGTTATTTCATCTGCCATAAAAATTACCTTTCCCTTCTTGGGTCTGACACCAAGATTGCTTTAAAAAAATACCCTCCTGATCCTCAGCATTTATTTAATACTACAATATATAAATTTCTTCTATAAAGATAAATCTATGTAGGAAATAATTTCAGATAGATTCCTTTGAAAGAAAGCAAAACACATAATCAGAAGATTCAGCTGGTACATCATTTCAAGTACACAGGTAATTTCTTTTCAACTGTTCAAATTACTGCAGTTAATCTTTTCATATTCTGTAACAGCATTAGGAGTAAATGGTGATCACTTCACGTCCACCACCTCGCACTAAGAGAACTCTGTTCAGACCTTCTGTCAAAACTTCCAAAAACTCCATGTCTGGGGGACAATCAAGTTAAGGTTTTAAGATTATAGACAAGAAATAAAACAACCTTTAAACATAATCCTAAAAAAACCCCTTAGTAAATTGTACTCCTGCATCCAAAGTGGAAGTGTAGCAGCCGCATCCAATAACTTGTCTGAAGCACCTAACACATTCATCTTTCATGAAGTGCACCCACAACAATTTTAGATCCCAGCATGCAAAGAGCCTGCCATCTCAGATCAAGAAGGAGTAATAAATGTTGTGATCTATGTAGGCACTCCAGAAGTACTAATAAATAGATAAAATTGGCATTAAACACTATTATTTTTATCTAAGCATTTTAGATAAACTGAACCCAAAATACCAGTGTTACCATTAAACAAAGACAACATTTTCCACACACAACTTTTGGTCTCATGAAAACATATTCTACAAATGCTAGTCTTAAAGGCATAGTTCTCACTAGTTAAAATACAAACAAAAAAGCCACAGTACAGACAAAGAAAAGCACACAGCCCCTATATACATATAAGCAAATATACACATGCTCATTCATATCAATTACAACTTTAATTTTTGCAATTGTTGATCTATATGATATTATTACTTTTTTGTAATATAGTATACTTCACCATTAAAACAATACAGCATAGGATACAGTTTTCATCCCCTTTTTTGTTTTTAGGAGGTCCAGGCATATTCAATAAAACTAGCTGAGCACGTTGTGACTTATTTAATATTACTCCATTGAGCTTCACAGCAGTGTGCATTCTTCTCACATTTGACTGATTCCTAGTACATAAACAAACTTTTTTAAAGTAAAGATATTATTGTAACCAATAACTATTTTAATCTGTATACCATAAATAAATTTATGAATGATGATAATTACCTGAAAATATAATACTTGTGATAGAAGGAGATGCTTAAGAGGGTTAAACTTAGATCTCAGTACAGCTTAACTTCTATAATTATAGTTACTCATTTATTAAAAATAAAGTCCAATTTTGATGGTTTATGAAAGAGGGGCTATAATTTTTAACTTAAAATTGGTAATACTTTCCTTCAAAATAAGATAAAATCTAAACACAAGTACTGCTTTCAGGATAATTTCCTTATAAGTGAAATTTAAGCCAAGGGGTGGATATAGATTGATAGAGATGCCTAGAAATATAATTGAGGGAAGAATGCAAAACAGGGATTTATAATGGAAATTCAGACACAATCTTTGCTATAGCATTTCTAAATGCACTGTAGC
Source organism: Trachemys scripta elegans (assembly GCF_013100865.1). Lineage (NCBI taxonomy): Eukaryota > Metazoa > Chordata > Testudines > Emydidae > Trachemys > Trachemys scripta. The sequence goes on along the minus strand of NC_048299.1, from coordinate 120,953,169 downwards.
AAGACTATGCAGACACAGTGGGATTTCCTTTAAGTTCCTTTGAAAATCCCAGCATAAGTTAAACTAGTCATACTATAAAATCTTTGAACAAAATTCAGTTCATAATGGGAAACTATATGAGAAAGTAGCCAAGTGGTTAGTTGTTGGCAATAACACCCAAAGGCACTGCCAGTCATTCTTTTAATTCATCATCTCACAATGTTTTTTTTATGACTTTTTTTCTCCTTGTTGTTCGTCTCTGTCTCTAGAAATAAGTTATACAGACAGGCTTCCGAGTTCACTGGTGTGAAAAGATATAGAAATGGGCATAATAGATACAATGACCAGATATCAGAATTTATCAGGGTGTCTTGGGTATTGTAGAGCTGTCTCATTTTTCTGAGTGGTCCTATTGAAATCAGTTTTGTCCTGGCTTCAGTAAAAATTATTAGATATTTTGAGTGACTCCCACTGTGCTGCTCAGTGACTCCCTCTAAGCTCTTTGTTTTCCCACATAAACAGATATCACTTCTGCTCCCACCAGCCACAAAAAAAGTGCTTACATTTTGCTTACAAATGACAGAGATTACTGTCATCTAAATGGCCACAGCTGAAGCTTTGAAATTCTATGCAGACCTCTTTCATGGTATGTGGGATCTTTTGGAAGGAAACTCCCTTCTCAAGCAGTGATGATGTCTTTCAATGGGGGAGGGATAACTTAGTGAGGGAGAGGGATAGCTCAGTGGTTTGAGCATTGGCCTGCTAAACCCAGAGTTGTGAGTTCAATCCTTGAGAGGCCCACTTGGGGATCTGGGGCAAAATCAGTCCTTGGCCCTACTAGTGCAGACAGGGGGCTGGACTCAACTCAATGACCTTTCAGGGTCCCTTCCAGCTCTATGAACTAGGTATATCTCCATATATTTATTTACGGGTTACTGCTGTGCTGACCTATGCTAGTTCCCATATGTTTTTATTTAACATTGTAGTTTTAATAGCAGAGTTGCATCTGGGTGATGAGGCCCTGGCATGCTCATTTGACTCAATGCCCTGGCAGAGTGAGGGTTGTCTGGCAAGAAAAAGAAAGCCATAGCTCACTCTCTGAGACTCCAGAAAAACTACCTTATAAATACAGCATATCTCGGACTAGGCTTAGGGGTGAGAGAGGGGGAGTAAAAGAAGGAAAAGGGACTGCCCACTAAGAGAGGTCCTATAGGGATCTAGAGAGTTATAGGCTCAACATTTCTGTGATTCCTCAGCTGAGGACAGCAAGAGGAACTAGAAGTTGAAATGAGATCACTACTGCAAAAAAAATTAAATTAAATTAAAGTGTAAAAGAAAATGATCAAAGGAAACATGTTCAGTTGCCACAGGCAGAATTTCGGGTGGTCTGAAGTGAGGGCAGGGCTATCCCCAGCAACTCTGGACTGTTACCAAATTCTAGACATGAGACACAGTCCCACTAATTAAGAATGAAGGGGAAAGCTGGTAACAGAAATAAAATAAGGCAAGAAATTGTTCATTCCTCACTTTGTCCTCTATTTCCTTCGGTTTGTTTTCCTTTCTTCATGTTCCAGTGTTCCTTCAAATAGTCAAAAATCACTGTCTCCTCCCCCCCCCCAAAAAAACCCCAAGTTTGGCTTAAACATGAATAAAAACATAAAAATAAAGTTGAGTTATTTGCCTTCTGGTTTTTGAGCAGTAGGGTTAGTATTTTAAAGCTTTTCTTTACATTAAAGTTGAAATTCTCATTTAATCACAATATTTCAGGCCCTGGTGCTTTAAGGAAGATATCAAATATCAGAAGAATTGGCAACATTGATTATTGGCCAGTGAACCCTACCTCTTGGGGGCAGCAGACAGTGGGAGAGCCCACAATAGCATGATTCCTTCAAAAGCTGTGGGTGGAAGTGTTGAGGCAGAGGGCCTATGCATTTATCCAAAATGCATAGGTTTAGAGAGCCAAACCCCAAGCCAATTCCAAGTGACCCTCCCCTCACATGCCTTCAAATTACAGCAAAATTCTGAGAACTGAATTTCTCATCCAACACATACGGTTTCCTATAAAAGGGATATCTAATATGAAGAAATTATTAATTGGAGAAGTTGTTGGATAGGAACTCAGTGAAGATGACAGATGACTGGCACTTTCTGGAACAAGAAAATACAGTAGAACCTCAGAGTTAAGAACACTAGAATTATGAACTGACCAGTCAACCACACACCTCATTTGGAACTGGAAGTATGTAATCAGGTAGCACTGCGCGCGCACACACACACACACACACACACACAGCAAATACAGTACAATACTGTGTTAAACAAACTACTAAAAAATAAAGGGAAAGCAACCTTTTTCTTCTTATAGTAAAGTTTCAAAGCTGTATTAAGTTAATCTTCAGTTGTAAACTTTTGAAAGAACAACCATAACATTTTGTTCAGAGTTACGAACAGTTCAGAGTTATGAACAACCTCCATTCTCGAAGTGTTCATAAGTCTGAGGTTCTACTGTAGTTTGGACTCAACTTTTGGGAATCCCTGTAGTTTAAAGCATAATGATGTGAGAAGACTGTACAAGTAAATGATGGATTTAGTTAGGAATGGATTAAGGCATGAATGAGGATTAGAACAGAAACAGTCTCAAAGTAAGGAGAAATTATGGCAATATATCGCCAGTAGTGATAGGCAGATTAATAAAAAAGGGAGATGTATAATTCCAAGGTTTGTGGCTTTGGAAACAAAGTTAAAATCCAAATAAATCACATGATTTTATGCCTGTAACTATCAGGCATATTTACAAGGGCTGTCAATTAATTGCAGTTAACTCAAGCGATTAATGCAAAACAAATTAACTAAATTAAAAAATAGTCGCAATTAATCGCAGTTTTAATCTCATGATTAAACAATAATAGAATACCAATTTAAATTAATTATAAATATTGTGGATGTTTTTCTACATTTTCAAATATATTGATTTCAATTACAATACAGAATACAGTGTACAGTGCTCACTTTATATTATTATTTTTTGTTACAAATGTTTGCACTGTAAAAAAGATAAACAAAAGTAATAGTATTTTTCAGTTCACCTCATCCAATCACTACAGTGCAATCTCTATCATGAAAGCACAACTTACAAATGTAGAATTTATTTTATATAAATTCACACAAAAGGAAAACAATGTGAAAATTCAGAGCCTACAAGTCCACTCATTCCTACTTGTAGTTCAGCCGATCGCTAAGACAAACAAGTTTGTTTACATTTACGGGAGATAATGCCTGCTTATTTACCAAGAAGCGGGCAGCAATATCTATTAACTATTTACCCTGTTCCTTCCCTACCTGTTTGCCATGCTCATTGATTGTATAATGTTTAAATTTAGATTGCAGGATCTTGGGGGCAAAGATTACTTTTTCTATGAAGAGCCTAACACATTTTTGGCTGCTATCAAACTAATAATAACAAGATTAATTTGAATACAGATTTTTTTTAACCTGAAGGATTACAATTCTGTGGAAGTAATTACAGTAGCTAGAAAATGACAAAGAGAGAAATCAAAGATCATAGAGATGGAGCAACAAAAGACAGAATTCTGTGTACGGTGGAAGCTGTCTTTTAGCACTTCTGTCAAAACAGAGAAAACCCAAGAACGGAGAGAAAAGGAAAAGTAGAGTACTTCTAGTGGCTCCATCAGGGTGGATAAACTCCCTCTGGACATGATCTGGTTTTATGAATCCGTTGGTAAATTTATTTGCTCCCTATAGCCCAAATGAAGGGTGTGTGTGGGGGGGGTGGGGGGATTACATTGCAGGAGGAAATCTACAGTTTACCAATTGGGAAATGGAGGCTTTTTGAATAATACAATTTTTTAACAAGTCTCAGTCTCATTTTTTTCAGCCCACAGTGCCAAACAGTACCATAATCAGAATTAAAATTTTTATACATACATTCAATGTTTTAAGAAGATAATTAGAAAAAATGAAGGTCACTTATTTTGCAACCAAATACTGTTAGATTTTAATGAAAGATTTTGCAATTTACTATATTGACCATCATTTTTGAGAAACTTATATGTATACTATGAATTATTCTGAAATGAAAAACTGGTGAGGTTTAGGAACTAAAACAGAAAAAGGTGACAGGAAATGCTATGCTAATTATATTCACATGCCAAATCACAATATGTGCACAATATGCATACTATAAATCATGGGAAGCAACTGCTTTAAAGGAAACATGCAATAATAATACACAAGAACCAGGGAACACAGCCTAAATTAAAACAGATTTGACTTACAGATTTCCCCATTCTCTACATGGAAGAGAAACAAACATGTATAAATACATTGCTTTATGCTATTTGGTACATTTTTAAATATAGCAACTTCAGCTGATAAAAACTGTACAACTTTAGTGGTTTGAATTAACCTTTCCCTCATTGACTAGTAGTATAATTTTAGAGTTCTAATATCTAAATAAAAAATGTCGATCTATGTTTTTGCATGATTCAAAAGGTCTACTACCAGAAAAGAATTTAAAAAACAACTATTTTAAGTAAAATATAAGTCAATCTCTAGCATAGCTTCTGAACAGAACAGTATATTAAAGCAAAACTCCATCATAACCAAACCGATATTCCGCATTTGTAATAGGTAAAAATTCCCCGCCCCCCCAAAAAAAGGCTCCGAAGTGACTGAGGTTTCATTTTCAAGAGCATTGAAGCTTATCTGACTTTCAGTTTTACCCATTATTACTAAAGGTCAGCTCTTACACACTTAGGCAGGGGCTCCGGCAGCAGAAGTAGAAATAGGGACTTACCGGTATGGGGCTGGATTGGGGCCGGCTCTGGCCCCTGGAAGGGGCGGGGTCTTGGGCAGAAGGGGCGGGGATGGAGATCAGAGCCAGCCCCGGCCTGCCCTGTACTGGTAAGTGCCCTCCCCCTCCCCCGCCTGGGTAGCAGTGGCAGCTGGGGGCTCTAGCAGCAGTTTAAATGGCCCAGCGCTTGGCCGCTGCTACCACCCCGGGCCCTTTAAATAGCTGCCGGAGCCTGCCGGAACGGTGGTGGGGCTCTGGAGGCTATTTAAAGGATGAGGGCCATAGAGGCAGCGGGAGCCCCGGGCCCTTTAAATAGCTGCTGGAGACCCGCCACTACTCCAGGGCTCTGGGGGCTATTTAAAGGGCCCAGGACTCCCCTGCTTCTACTGCCCAGGCCCTTTAAATAGCCCCCAGAGCCCTGGGATAGTGGCAGCGGGGCTCTGGCGGCAATTTAAAGGGCCTGGGGCTCCAGCTGCTGCTGGGAGACCCAGGCCCTTTAAATTACCACCTGGGGAAGCTGGGCTGCCCCAGTACGGTGCACCGGTTCTTGCCAATACACCGTACCGGGGCATACCGGCTTACTTTCACCTCTGCACTTAGGGTACATCTACACAGCAACCCATCTTCCCTCCCCCATGGCAGCGAGTCTCAGAGCCCAGGTCAACTAACTTGAGCTCGCAATATGGGGCTAAAAATAACAGTGTAGATGTTCCTGCTTGAGTGGGAGACCGGGCTCTGAAACCTGGTCTGGAGGAGGGTCTACTACTATACATACAATATGATGGGGGCTAATTTAGCTACAATGAATCAGGAAAAAGATCTTGGAGTCATTGTGGATAGTGTGCAGAGGCAGTCAAAAAAGCAAACAGGATGTTAGAAATCATTAAAAAAGGGGATAGAGAATAAGAAGGAGAATATATTATTGCCCTTATATAAATCGACGGTATGCCCACATCTTGAATACTGCATACAGATGTGGTCTCCGCATCTCAAAAAAGATATACTGGCATTAGAAAAGGTTCAGAGAAGAGCAACTAAAACGCTTAGGGGTTTGGAACGGGTCCCATATGAGGAGAGATTAAAGAGGCTAGGACTTTTCAGCTTGGAAAAGAGGAGACGAAGGGTAGATCTACACTTATCCGGTAGTTCGGCGGCAAGCAAATCGAACTTCTGGGTTTGACTTATCGCGTCTTGTCTGGATGAGATAAGTCAAACCCGGAAGTGCTCCCCGTCGACTGCGGTACTCCAGCTCGGCAAAGTCGATGGGGGAGCCTGCCTGCCGCGTCTGGACCGAGGTAAGTTCGAACTAAGGTACTTCGAACTTCAGCTATGTTATTCACGTAGCTGAAGTTGCGTACCTTAGTTCGAATTGGGGGGTTAGTGTAGACCTGCCCAAAGAGGGGATATGATAGAGGTATATAAAATCATGAGTGATATGGAGAAAGCAGATAAGGAAAAGTTAATTACTTATTCCCATAATACAAGAACTAGGGGTCACCAAATGAAATTAATAGGCAGCGGGTTTAAAACAAATAAAAGGAAGTTCTTCTTCACACAGTGCATAGTCAACTTGTGGAACACCTTACCTGAGGAGGTTGTGAAGGCTAGGACTATAACAGTGTTTAAAAGAGAACTGGATAAATTCATGGAGGTTAAGTCCATGAATGGCTATTAGCCAGGATGGGTAAGGAATGGTGTCCCTAGACTCTGTTTGTCAGTGGGTGGAGATGGATGGCAGGAGAGAGATCACTTGATCATTACCTGTTAGGTTCACTCCCTCTGGGGCACCCGGCATTGGCCACTGTCGGTAGACAGGATACTGGGCTAGCTGGACCTTTGGTCTGACCCAGTACAGCCGTTCTTATGTCTCAGAGCCTGAGCAAGAATGTTTATACTGCTATTTTTAACCCCATAGTGCATGCCCGAATCAGATGACCTGGGCTCCGATACTTCCTGCTGCAGGAGTTTTCTGCAGTGTAGACATATCCTTAAGTCCTGTCTTGCAGCTTACATATGTGGGGAAAACCCCAGTACCTGGGTAGAATCTCATTGACTTCTGAGGGTACAGGGGTCCATCAACCTATTGTAACTCACAAGATTGGGGACTAAGCCTGTTTAATTAGAGTAGATGGTTGAATCAATTTCATAGGACAATACTTAGCATCTTCTTTATAGTTATTTTCAATAAGAACATTATACGTGTAATATGACAAATGTAAAATGTGAAAAAGCTTCTTCTAAAGCACTGTTACAAGTAATGCAAATGTATCAGTCACCCAAATTAGCACTTATTGCCTCAAACATTAGCCTCTTCTACGCTTCACTTAGGGCCTGATATTGTAAACACTTATGCATGTAAATTCTGCCATTGACTTCAGTGCCACTACTCCTGTGTAAAAAATTACTGACATGCATACGTTTTTACAAGATGAGGCCTCAAATAATACCAGAAAAAGGATAAAACCAGAAACTTATTAAAATCACATTTGTACTTACGGCTTCATGTTGAAGATATCTTTAAAACCTGTTATATTTGTTTCTCTATTTTTGTGCTTTTCAGCTATAAACTTTTCTTTAGTCCAGGTCATTTGCACTTTTTCAGGTGTAGCAGCAGCAGCATCACACTTAACAACTACTGCTGAATGGGATGCAGTGTTTCGGTCATGGATTAACTGAGCCTGAAAAAAAAATAAAAAAAAAGAGAACAGGTCAAAATATAGTAGTTTTAGAGAGGCAAGGAAATTTAAATCACTGATTCTGCACCACCTAAATCAATGGGAATTGACAGACTTTAATTGGAGCTGGATCAGCCCCAAGAGGTTTACAAACTATGATACCTTATGCTGCAAACACATGCTTAACTTTAACATTGAAGCCAACAGAACTACTCAGATGCATGAAGTTACTCATTTGTGTTTACTGGGGTCTAATTTAGAGGCTTATTTTTATAATTAAAACTAAAGACAATTTGCTTTAATGAAAATTTGAGTCCAAATTACTGTGCAACTTTAATTCCTATTTGAAGATTTTCCTGGGAATTTCCTTATGTTTAAAAAGATGTTTTTCCTTGCTGTCACTAGGGTACCCATTAAGAGTGAAAAAAAGACCAAAAATATATCTGCAAATACTTTGCACTAAGCAGCACTAGCAGAGATATCAGAAACAATTAACATTGAATTGGTATCTGAAATAAAAAAAATCAATATCACTGTTTAGGACAGAAATAATGTCTAACTGTCTTTCATTGTTATGGAACAGAAGACATTTACAATCGATTATATTAAAAAATGCAAAGGGAGGGAAAATTCTGTGTTATAGATTTTATTTCATTGCTTAAATGGAAATTAACACAAATATGCCCACAGTATGTAAAGTATGTGGAATATAAAGAAACACCAATGTAATGCCACAAACTAGGATACCTATCTTTGGACATAAACATTTGAAGTGCCATATTTTCCTCATAATCAAACTAATAAAGAAATTGATGAGTGACATTTACAGTGTAAAGATTCTTCACCAGAAGTATACAAATACTGTTGATCTCTATTTTTAAGAAGATAAAGTATATCTTTAGGGGTTTTTTTGCACTCCAACAGTAAAATTGACTTCAGTGGGGCCAGAATTTCATGGTAGGTTTCTGACTAAATGGACTTAGAGATGCTTCAGCACTGGCTATATGCTGCTTGATACATGATAGACTTCTAAATGCAATCTTTATTTTAAATATTTTGCAGGAGTAAAATATGCTTCTCAAACTCCTCAAATTCTAGAAATTTCTTAAATGAGGAGAAGGGAGTAGTTGAAGATATCTTTGCTAATTTTCTTGAGACTTTTAGAAATTCCAGACATTACTTCTCAGGAAATTCTAGAAATGAGAAAAGATGTAATATAGTGACAGTTTGTAATACCAGGTATATACACAAAAGTTAGTGCCATGATAATAAAAATAAATCATAGTAGGTAATACTAAAATCTAAATTTCTTGAGGATTGTTTCCAGACAAGAAAAAGGAGAAGACTGTTTTTTAATAAAAATAAATAAATTAATTAATGGAGATATCCTATCTCCTAGAACTGGAAGGGACCTTGAAAAGTCATCAAGTCCAGCCCCCTGCCTTCACCAGCAGGACCAAGTACTGATTTTGCCCCAGCTCCCTAAGTGGCCCCCTCAAGGATTGAACTCACAACCCTGGGTTTAGCAGGCCAATGCTCAAACCACTGAGCTACCCCCAAGGCATGTTCAGTATATGAACACCTGACTTTGTGGTATCAACTTAAAGCACAAAGAGCTTATCAACCACTTGGGACCTGGAAATCAATAGACAATTGTGACCTCACCTTTCTACCATAATGACCAACCTATTTTCTCTCTCAACCCACCCATTCCTTCCAAATTCTTAGTACTTATTATACTCAACCTCAGACCTTTATTTGTTTTATAACTTTTCACACACAAGTGATTATTCATGTACAATGGTCTCCTTTGCAGCACAGAAGGGGGTTGGGTTCATAAGAAAGCCTGGGCATTCATTCAAGGCTCAGTAGTTGCCTGCATGTGGCTGTGGATCTTGGCTAAGTTCTGTATCTTGGTTAGGCCTCAAAATAATCAAAGCCTTCTAAGGTCAAAGTGTATCAGTTAAACCTGGGATAGGTAGGATGCTGTGGAGTTGAGTACTGAAAAAAGGAAGGCCAGCAACACTTAAAGGAGGGTTGTTCTTATTCCCTTCACTAGGGTTACCATTCGTCCGGATTCCCCCGGACATGTCCGGCTTTTTTCAGTTAAAAATAGCATCCGGGGGGAATTTGTCAATGTCCGGACTTCCCCCGCCCCCCATGCAGAGCGTGCGGGGCTTACAGGGCAGCTGGCCAGATGGTGCCACTCGCACGGGGCTCTGGCAGCCAGAGCCCTTCCTTCACTTCCCCCCTCCTCTCCCCTGCAACTTGAGACCACTCCCCTCCTCTCCCTCCCTCCCCCCTGCATTCACAGATCGCCGGCCGGTGTATCAGCACTCGGCCTCCGGCAGTCTGGAGCTCCGACCCTGCTCCCTTCCCCCGCTGCCGAGCGCGCCGCTCTGCAGCACAGTAAGGGACCTGGGGGTCAGAGAAGCGGCAGGGAGGTTCTGGGGGGGGTGGTGGTAGTCAAGAGACAGGGAGCAGGGGGAGGGTTGGATGGGTCAGGAGTTCGGGGGGGGGCTGTCTGGGGGTTGGGGGTGTAAGGTTTTGGGCAGTCAGAGTACAGGTGGGGGGGTCTCAGGAGGGGGCAGTTAGGGGACAAGGCACAGGGAGGCTTAGGTAGGGGGTGGGGTTCTGGAGGGCAGTTAGGAGCAGGGGTCCCAGGAGGGGGCAGTCAGGGGACAGGGAGCAGAGGGGTTTAGATCGTGCTTGTGATTGC